>NW_005871266.1:1299651-1356994 GCF_000147115.1 Myotis lucifugus | reverse complement strand
ACATAATCTTGCCCTGCTGTGGTTTCTGTGGCTCAAGGCAATTCCCTAACCTGATAATCCTTTTACTGTTTATCAAACTTTGCCTTTGATATGCCTGTATGCATTGCTAAAGGGCAAATGTGTATTCAAGTAAATAAATAGCAGACCAGGCTAGAAGTTGGTGTGTCTCTTCAAGAAAGAGGCTCCCCCTGGCCTCTAATGCCTTCTAAATTCTTATTTCTTGTATAGCATTTTCATTTGTGCATCGGCCACTCCTTCAGATCCTGAACCCGCTGCGAAGGTCATGGCATTTAGACATCAGGCACAGATAAAGTGAGGCCACGGTTTGGCCAAGCTCAGAGAATGAAAATAATTAATTTCTAGATTTCATTATATAATGGCTTTCACTGAAGTGTGGGTTTGACCTATGGAGACAAATTCTGCCATTTCCGAATTTCCCCCTTTTTTTGAAACCTGCATAATCAAAGCAACTTAATATCCTCTAAAAGAATTTGCTTCCAGCACTATTCATTCTATTTTGTAAATATTCCTTTCCAAAATGTTAGCACTTAACACAGGCTAGGATTCTGTAACTGTTCACCTTAAGAAATCAAGAGACCTATCAATTCTTGGGAACACTCATTTATTACATTTAGAAGGGCAGAACCACAAGAATATCAATCTCCCTTGAAACCAATTTTGTTTCAAAAGACACTGCTGAGAGGCTCACAGTTTTCTCATTCATGTAAGTGTGCAGCCATGAGCCGTGCACGTTAATAACCCCTGAGCTGAGAGGATGCATTTTGATTTACAAGTATTTGTTGTCTGCTGAGCAAGACAGTGTGCTCACTGGGCCTTGGTCAGAAGTCACTTCTGAGGCCCAGCAGCAGTATCAATAGCACTGGTGGCGAGTGGGAAGTGGTTGGGGCGGGTCCAGCCAGTCCGCCAAAGTTTCAAGCTCATGCATTCTCACTGATGTGCACGTCAAGGATGCCTTCTCCTCTCTGTGGCAATATCTGTAGTGACTGCTCACTGCTGGCTGGCATCTTAGGACCTCTGGTCAATTCCAGTTGGTAGCAGGTTCCTTTTGAAGGTCCTGTCCACTCATGCTCCCTTCTTTGGGTACTAGCCCCCAACAAAAGCCCTCATTGAGAGGGCTGGCCCAGGGAACCATGCTCGTATTACATGACCTTGCCTCCTTGTTGTAGCTGGTTGGATAGATACCTGACCCAAAGAAAGTCCAAACTCCTTTCTGGTGTGTGGCTGAAGGAATGGATTAAGTTTAACTTCTGTTCTCACATTTGAAGATAATATCTGTTATTTTATTTATTAAACACTGAATACCTGTGTGTTGTGTAGGGGGAAAAAAGCAGCTTATTTATCTGTAATCAATATTTAAATCTTTGATCCATTTCCCAAATTTCTGCCTGCTAGAGAAGCATTTCCTTTAGTCAGGTATTTAAATACCTTTGCACCTCCATCTACACTCTCAGGAGTTGTTGTTGTTTTTTAATCACAAATCTAACAATATTCTATCCATTCTTCCATCAAGATTGCTCAGAAATTACATGTCCTTCTGTTGAATTCCTAAATTAACAAATGTACCATATAATTTGTCTTGGGTCCAGAGAATGGAGTCTTACATAATCCAGTCTGATTTGCTCCACTCGGGCTGCCATAACTAAGTACCATAGACTGGGTGGCTTATAGACAACAGACATTTACTTCTCACAGTTCTGGAGGCTGGGAGTTCAGACCAGGGTGCCAGCATGGTGGGGTTTTGTTAGAGACTCTGCTGGGTTGCAGACTGCCAACTGATTATTTTATCCTCACAGGCAGAAAAGAGGGCACCTCTTTTCTAAGGGCACTAATCCCATTCATGTGGACTCTACCCTCATGACCTAAGGACCTCCCAAGGCCCCGCCTCCTAATACCATCACATTGGGGGTTAGGATTTCAACATATGAATTGGGTGGGGAGAGGGCACAAACATTCAGTCCATAGCACACCATGGAAGAGGCAATTCCCGCTCCAGTAACACTGCCATCTCAGATCACAGGTACCAGGACACACAACGGACGTTGAGACATTTTCCTAAACCTCGGGATTGCCTCCCCAACACAGAGCACGGAATCTGCTGCCTCCCAGTGACAAGCTGTCATGGCCCCTCTGGCTGCCTGTTTGGGTCCATGGCATTGAGAAGAATACAGCCCTAGTCTTGAGCAGCAGTTGAGAACACCAGTTCCTTGGCAGCATTCTCTAGGAAAAGCCAAAATGCATCTCTTTTCAGACTGCAGGAAACTCACGTCAAAACGAGTTCCAAAAAAATGTTTATTATGCTACAAAGGCATTGTCCTCTTTACACTTTATCTGAAGTTCTTTACACATTCCATCATCTGTTTTCCTTCACAGGAACCTAGGGAATGTCTCAGATGACCCTTGTCTACTTTTTAAACCTCCTAGCATAGTTCAAGAAACCACAGACAAGCATGCGGGCAGCATGGTGAAATGGGAAGCAAGTTGGGTCATGAATCAGCAGGCTTGGGCTGGAGCCCTGGGCAGATCACTCCACTTCTCGGAACACTGCTTCCTTCTCCAAGGTCACCACCGTCTTGCGGCTTCTCCGACTGTCTGGAGGGTCATGAGGACCACAGAGCCTCTGGGCTCTCATGGAACTCTATTTTAACTTCCACGAGGCACTTCTGAACATTTGCCTTTTCTCTGAGCCAGCTTTCCAGGTATGTGTCCCGTCCATGAGGTCAGAAGGCTCTCCAGAGAAGGGACCCCATCTTAGTCACAGGATGTCAAACAATGGCGGCTGTCAGCCCATGGGTGGGAAACCATGGACAGACTGACCTCTTTTCCATTTAAGTTTTTCCTCCCATGTACTTTTTCTTAAATTGGTGGTGTCTAGTTTAAGGGAGGAGTTGATTAAGCATGCTGCATGTTTAGTTGTCTCAGTTGACTAATTCAATATTTCATGGGTTCTGTAAAGACTGCAACGATTTGTTTCTCAATCTCTTAGCAAGCTGGGGCCGCAGGCTCGTTCTCTGTAAGTTACTGGCACATCTACAGCTCAGACACTGTCTCTGAAGCATGTGCATATATTTTAATTACACTAAGGTCTTAAAACTTCATTTCCACATATAACATTTCCAGGCATTTACCAAGCAGACAAAGTACTGGGCTGATGTCATTGCACTGATGAAAATATTAATATTATTGATAAGGCGGGACAATGTAGCTGACTCTATCAGACTCATACCATTTGCATGAAAAGGCTGAGTTTCTTTGGCTCTTTGTTCATTCAAGTGCATTGAATACCAATTTAGATAGACTTAGGCATTGTGTTAATCTGTCGATAAAAATCTTACACTGTCCATAGGGTTTTCCAAGCTGATTTAGGTTTTGGATTACAACAACTAGCCATTGGTAGAAATATACCATATATATACACATGGAAATTACAAAAATACATTTTATTTATAGCTGATTTTTTTTTTTAAGTAACAAAAAGCTAACACTATGAAAGATCAACCAGCATACCAAAAGACTCTACCTAACATCATCCGAACAAGAGGCTTGTTTGGGAATTCCATGACACGTCCTCTCCGGAACATCCCAGAAAGAGCAACTGGCCATTGGGAAATAAAAACCGCTTCTTTGAAAAGTCTGTGCTTTGACAGTCGAATCTCTCATTCTAATCAGTTCCACTCCTACTCTTCTCTCAACATTGAAATTTCCACCTTCTCTCAGTAAAGACCAAAGAAACTCGTGAGGAGAATGGAAAGATGGGCTCAGGGAATGGAGACAGCTGAAGCGAGATGGGTGTTGGGTGAAGGTAGGACAGGCCCTCGTTCTCCAACAGACGCCAAGTGAGCCCTCAGTGTGGTGAGGGGACCCGCGTTTTCTCCCCGAGGCCACCTGAATGAGGTCAGCAGCTGTTCGGCTTCGCGCTGACTGTGCGGCAGGTGACTCGGGGCTGGGAGGCGCTGCCCACCCAGAGCTCTGGAGGCCGACTCGCCCTGGCAGGGCAGGTGGTTCGCAACATCACCCTCACAAGGTCAGCAGCCCGGCCATTTCAGCGAATGTCCTCCAGTGTCCATTAACCACAGGGGGCGGGGGAGGGAGGGGACTGGCTACCTCCATACACTTTTTAAAATGTTATTTACATTTAAACGTAAATCAACCGATTTTCTACATTCAGAAGCTGCGATAAACAGAGGCTGCAGGCTGGGGAGGCTGGACCCACGCTTCCTGCTTCTAGCAGGCATCAATTACTAGCTCCTTTTGTGTCACTCGGCAGCCCAGGCTGGACGTCATTGTTGAAAAGACAGAGATGTTTCTCATAAAATCAACGATGTGTCTCTTATCCCAATAGAGAGAGAAGCTTCATTCTCAGGCCACCTTCATCACAGGGCAAAGAAAAAGCTCCACCAGTAACTGCTTTTCTTTTGGAGGACCCCCAAAGCTCTTAGCACCGCTGCTCTTTCAGCGGGATCCCAGCTCACAGGCTACTCCGGTTCCAAAATAACAACACCTTTTCAAAAACCTGTCAACACACACCAACCATTCCCTCTCATCTTCTCTCTTTCTTGGCCTCTGCTTAATGGGGGGTGGGGGAGAGGTACAGTCATTGACAGCACTGGTTTTCATCCGATGCACCTGACTTTGAATAGCAATCTCTAAAAGAAAAGGACTCAGGTTTCTTGCCTGGAGTCAGTGCCTCCCTTCCAGACTGGAGGTGATCTTAACGAGTACAGTCACGGCTGAATGAGAGAGAGTACAGTCTGGTGCGTAATCACACGCCTGCATTGCCTTTAACACAGAAACAGTTAACATGCAGGAGTCACCAAAGATAGAGCTGTGTCCTCCACCTTCTGGCGACTTGTTGAAATGTGGCTTTGGACAGGAATCTGCAGATTAGTGTCTCTCCCGCCTAAGGCTCCCTAGGGAAATACACCGGCAGTTTAAATACAACAGAACATCGAGCATACGGTCCCAAGCAGGGACTTCTTGACATACAATCAGTTGAATAGGCCGAGAATCCAGGCGTTCAAGAGTTTCCTGTTTCCCAGAAGCCCCACGGTTCACCTTTTCAGAAACGAAGGCTGAGGAAGACTCACTCACTGACTATGCCTCAAGTCCCAACGCATTAGGCTTGAGAAGCCCGAAGACTGTTTCCTCAGAGTCTGGAAGCCCCCGGGGCTAAGGCCTTAGACCTGGAACTCGAACATGTCCGTCTGCTTCTTGGCCAGCTTGGCCACCTCTTCCCGGATGGCCTTCACCAGGGCCGCTGTGGAGATGTTGGTCAGGGGGGTGTCGGGAGGGTCGTTCTCTGCCAGGCTCTGCTGGGAGGCCGCCGCGGAGGGCACAGGGCCCTGCTCCAAGCTGGGGTGCATGCCGGCCGGCTGGCTGTACTGCCGAGGGAGCCTGGAGGGGGAGTTCTGCTGGTAACGTGACCGGGGGTAAGCCTCGATGTACCCTGGGAGAGGGACCTGCAGAGGATGTTGGGAGACAGGGGAGGGGCCTGGGATTAGGAAGGGGCTCAAGTCATAGCATGCACCTGACACTAGAGGCAGGAGGGAACTAAGGGCAAGGGAAGAGATTCGGAAAATGGAGGCCACATACCACTGTACAGATACAAAACCTGCAGTCAGATTGGTTAGAAAGTAGGTAATTTGAATATTCTCACTGGATATGCTGGTGGGAACATACCTGTGCCTACATACGAATCTACGTGGCTACCTTTTTAATATAAGCAGAATCCAGCAAACAGAAATGTTATAATCCAAAATTTATAGTATTTTGGAGGTATTTGATGGGGGAAATAACCCTACAAGCCACCAGGGACCATCTTACGGATGTCATTTTAGTATAGAGAGGCATAATAATGATGCTGAATCATTGGCTAAAGACAAATTCAATTATGCTCCTCTTTTAAAGAAGAAGGCGGAAGGATAAAATTCATTCCAGAATTTTAAAAGTGCAAGATGGCGTATATTTTAAAACATTTTAGAAATTCAAGGGGTAAGCTCTGATCACCAGGAAAATTAATATATGTAGAATGACTTCATCCCTGATGATGTCCCTTAGATGAGACGTCGCTACAATAAGAACAGACACTAACTCTGAAGTTGAGTTGAACCTGTAGGGGTGGCAAGTATGGACCCAGGCCTTGGGTGTCAACATGTTTCCTAACTCTAGAATGCTGAGACCAAACCCTAAAGTGGCATACAGAACTGGGTGCCCTCAGGGCCAGCCCGGAGAGCCAGTTTTTCTTTCTTTCTTTTTAATTTAAATTGAGACAATCTTTCTTATCCATGTTGGATGGACTCACCCAAAGGGGGCTCCCCACTCTAAGGGCCATCCATGTGCGGTTTTTTTTTCCCTTGGGTTTTTTTGTTTGTTTGTGTTTTCCACTTAGCAGCCCTTGACAGGTGGCTCAGAGGCGGGTTTGGGTGTGAAGATCTGTGCCACAAACTCCTAGTTGTAATGACGGGAGAAACCCGTGGACGATGACAAGACAGTCCTTGGCTGAAAGTCACGCTGGAAGCTTTAGGAGGTACATGTGAAGTAATTCAGTCTTGAGTTCCTAATACTTCATTTTCTGGTATTTCATGTAAAAATTTTCGCAGAATTTTAAAGCTAAAAGGAACATCTTTAAAAACACTTTGGAGCCAGACAGAGGCAGGTTTGAATCCTGGCCTCAGCACCTTACAAAAGCTGTGTGGCTTTAGGTTAGGCCTCAGTTTTCCTCATCCGCAAAATGGGACGCATCATGGGACTAATGACCCCTGCCTGATAGGATGGCTGTGAAGATTAAATAAGATCATATAAATAAAATACCTTTCATGGTGTCTAGCACATGGAAAATATCCCCCAAATGGCAGCCATTATACACATTTCTTTGATTCAGGAAGATGTAGAACCTGGCAGGTCTCAAGTTCCTCTGTCAAAGGACAACCCATCTTCCCACGTCTCCTTTAAAACGGCTGACCTTAGCCATCTGGCTGGTGGGAGGAGGAGTGAGATAACGACACACTCGTCTCAACCTCTCACCCCTTTTCTCCCTGAAGCGTGTCAAGCAGGTAACGTTGTGGGGAGTCAGCAAGGGTCTCACCGAATCGGCCCACTGGCTCGGGAGCTCGTTCTCTCCTGCATAGGACATCCAGGCCTGGCTCCTGTAGGACGAGGGGGGCGTCGGGATGAAGTAGCCGGTGAAGCCCGGTCTGTTGGCAGCTGGGATGGCGAACACTGCGGGCACCGTATTGCCTGGCATGGAGGAGATGGATGGGAGAGATTAGGCCAGCACCCCACCCACTCAGCTGGCATTTGCACAAGCTGAGGAAGCTGGGAAACGGGGTGTGGGGGGAGGACGGGTCTGGCATTGGGGGAGTTGGTAATGGGGAGCAGCAGACCTCCGCCTGTAGCCTCAGCCTCGTTCACTGCCCAGTCAGTGTGAAAGGCCTGATCTGCCGACTCAGCCTGTCTTTCTAG
Source organism: Myotis lucifugus (assembly GCF_000147115.1). NCBI lineage: Eukaryota > Metazoa > Chordata > Mammalia > Chiroptera > Vespertilionidae > Myotis > Myotis lucifugus. Next base: position 1,349,515 of record NW_005871266.1, on the reverse strand, counting down.
AGAAATGATCGCTCAACTCCCCTGGCTGAGCCCTCACCAACTCCCCCACCCCCAGCCCAACACCTCAGACCTGCTGACAAAGGAAAGGGCACCTCCGTGTCCAGGTGTCGCCCTCCCAGGAGGAAGGGTATTTTTAAAGAGCCAAGAAAAGAAACCAAAAGCAATGGATTCCCCCCGGTGACATTTCTGGGCACAGTGAAAGCTTTAATAAGCGTTGATGACTGGGTGCTTGCAGGTTTAGCCTAAAAGGTAAGGTTTGAATAAACAAAACACCAATCAGGGCATGTATAGACCTCCACGCTCATTTCAACGTTGTTGGTAACAGCAAAAAACTGGACACAACCAATATGTCCCTCATTAGGGGAAAGGATCAACTGTGGCAGATCCTGTAAGCGCAGATCACATGGCAGTTTAAAGGAATGAACTAGATCTATGTGTCTCCAGCAACCTGGAGGCGAGGGGGGCTGAGTCAAGTGAACAAAGTGCAAAAGGAAATGTATAGCTTGATAGCGCTGGTGTAGATGTAAAATAGATTAAAGCATTCATATATGCCAGCCATTTTCAACCGGTGTGTTGCAACGGGTGTGCTATAAGAATGCTTAAAACAAGCAAAACCTGACTACTTAGGAGCACTGACCTCTTTTCCCTTAGATGGTCAAATTAAGAAATGACGACAGCCAGCACAAAAATAGCTGTCTGGTGCTAATGAGTCAAAATCAGCAAAATACGTTTTTTTGGTGTGCTGCAAAATTTTAGTCATTAGTTTGTGTGTGCCATGAGATGAAAAAAAAATTGCTGATATATACTGTTTTACACATACATATGTAGCAAAAGGTTAATACCCAGGGTTTAAGACTATGATTACCTCCGGGGAGAAGGGAATTTAGATGGAGATAGATCGTTGTATCTGTAATGCTTTTAAAAATATATCATTTTTAAAAACCTGAAATCTGGCAAAATGTTAACATATACCCTGACTGAAGCATATCTTAATATTTTGTCAGATTTCAGATGTTTTTGAAAAATAAAAGGAGTGGCTCTTGGATTCCTGAGGGCAGAGGTAGAAGGTGGAGTGTGGATGTCGGGGTGGAGGGGGGTGAGGCTGGGACCAGGGTCCGATGCAGGCTTTTCTTCTCTTGCCCACCTGAGTAATTTAAAGCTGACTGATCCAGCTGCGCCATGGACACGGGGCCTCTGGACACCTGGGTAAAGGAGGCGCTGTCGTGCAGATGGGCCGGCTCGGGCCCAGTGGACTCGGCCATCCTGGTCTTGCTGCCAACGTCGGAGGTGGACCTGGGCGGGCAGAGGGGCTACGTTAGCCGCTTCTGGACCATGGCTGGCTGGGCAGTCACCCTGGGGAACCCCAAATAACAAAGGGGGCCAACACGCCCAGACCGGTAACAGTCATCGTGGTGGCCCAAGCTGGAGACATTTTTATGTTTATTTTAAATATATTTTTATTGATTTCAGAGTAGAAGGGAGAGGGAGAGAAAGAAACATCAATGATGAGAGAGAATCATTGATCTGCTGCCTCCTGCATGCCCCACACTGGGGATCGAGCCCACAACCTGAGCATGTGCCCTGACTGGAAATCAAACTATGACCACCTGGTTCCGAGGTCGAAGGCTCAACCACCGAGCCATGCTGGCCGGGCGCTGGAGACATTATTAGATATTCAAGGTCAGTACCCCCTTGAGGGTGGCTCTTCTGTCTCTGGGGAGTTCAGTGCTTAATTTCTACATAAAATTAAACCAAGCAATTAGCGCTGAGTATTACCTGGGGATGGTCAACCTGGGAGGTGATGACATCATCGACAGCCAATGAGAAGGCTCCATCTGAAGTTCAAGGGTGCTCCCCCCTCCTGACACCAGGATGGGTGACTCAGAGGGCCCTGAGGACTAGTTACTGGCAGGAACAAGATGCCCAAGGCTCTGGGAAGCTCCAGGCACAGGAGCCGAGCACTCGGGCACTTCCTGGGCATTATGAATAGGAACACATTTTTTTTTTCTGTCCCAGGCAGGCAGAGAATCTGGCCCATTTCACACATCATATTTCCACCAAGTGCTCAGAAAGCAGAGAGGGCAGCCTGGGCTCAGGGGCCTCTCCCATTGTTATGAGGGTTAGCCTCTCCCATTGTTATGAGGGTTAGCCTCTCCCATTGTTATAAGGGTGCGTTAGCCATAGAGACGCCAGGCTGCCCTACAATTAACATGACAGGCAGGCAAAGGCAGCCACAGCAGGTGGCAGGCCGCCAGCCCTCAGGCCACCCTCTAAGCAGAGATCGAAACCTTTGGGTTTGTAGAGTGGGCGGTGACCTCCTATTTGGCAAGGATGGCAGACAGTGCGGAAGGACATGGGAGGAGACTGCTGGTTGACAGAAGAGATGAAATCGATGCTGGGCTTTGGCAAACGTATCACAAAGGGTGGATGTGGCGCTCCGCCCAGCCAGAACCCTGGGGAGTAACTGAGGGAGGGTGGCTGCTGGAGGCTCAGCAGTGTGAGGTGGGTCTCCCTTTCTTTCTCAATCCCTCCCTCCTTCTCTGGCCTGTTCACTCCCCAGCCCTGGCCTCCCTCATACTGTTCCCAGCATCTGCGACTCCTTCAGAAAACCCTTCCCAGCAGAATGCCTGCACCATACATTTGGTCTCCTTTAAGGAATCCCAGAGCCTCTGAGAACAGTTAGGGTATTGCTCTCATTTTACAGGTAAGGAACCAGGGACCAGAGGGGTGAAGCAGTTTGCCTGGAGTTACACAGCAGGTTACTGGCAAGTCAGATGGAACCCTGGTCTGCTGCTTCTCACCGGGCCCTGAGCTCGACCCTGAGCTGGGCTGGGGCCAAGGGGTGGGGTCTACACACAGCCAGGGATTCTAAACCGCTGGGATTGAGGGCAGGGTTGCTCCTGAGGGAAAGCCATTTTTCTTTACTGTTTTCACAAAATTCAAACCTGTGGTCCACAGATAGGGTGTGACTGGTGTGTTGGGAGAGGCTAGGGTTGGAAGGCCAGGGCAATGGCCAGTACATACTCCTAGGACCAATTGTTTCCGGCCTTTGTGTTTCTTGTCTATTTTTATTAAAAACACATGCTGCCCTGGCTGGTTTGGATTAGTGGTTAGAGTGTCAATCCACAGACTGAAGGGTGGTTCAATTCCCAATCAGGGGCATGTACCTGAGTTGCAAGTTCAATTCCTGGCTCTGGTTGGGGAGTGCAGGAGGCAACCAATCGATGTGTCTCTCTCGTATTGATGTTTCTCTCTCTCTCTCTCTCTCTCTCTCTCTCTCTCTCTCTCTCTCTCCCCCTCCCTTCCACTCTCTCTAAAAATCAATAGAAAAAACTATCCTTGTGGGAGGAACAACAACAACAAACGTGTGCCTTTTATATCACAGAGCAAAGTGAATATGCCTCGCAGTGGACATATCTGAGTTCATGTGCTTTCAGCCTCTCCCTCTTGGAAGTCACGAGTTGGGGTGAGCGCTGAGACACGCTGCTCCCTGGCCTCTGGGACACCACCCCTAATAACAAAGGGGCTTTTGGCTGTGCACACATGGCAGGAGGCAGCCAGCTGTGAGGCAGCTGCTGTGGTGGCCCCAGCTGGGGTAATTTTTACACGTTCGAGGTCAAAGACGGAGCTTTCGGGGCATGGGGCAATGACACTGGGGTTCTTCAACTGTGGGTTCTCCAGGACTTTCTATTTACAATGACAGGAAAGTCGGTTAACCTTCTATGTCCCCCACATCCTTCACGGTACTCAGGTACCCCAGGCACATGGCTGTCTGTATGGGTGATGCACCAGAATGGGGCACGGCATGAAGGAAATCTGTCAGCTTGGGGTACACAGGTCCAACTCCTTCCCAAATATTCTAAACAAAGCCTACACAGGAAAACATTACCGCCTGAGAGAAGCAACCGCTACAGGGCCAGTCCGCGGAGGTACAGGCGGAGGGGGAGAGCCCATGACCATTTCAGGAAGCTGGGAGAACCTGTAGGCCTGTGAAAGAAACAAGCAAAAAGAGGGAGATCTGTTAAAACCCAGGGCCAATCAACACACAGATTCTTTTTAAAATGGAAGCAAATGTCGGAGGGGCAGGCTTTTCTTCCTTCCTCAAACTCCCCCCTTAAGATATTCCTTACAATGTTCCCCAGCCCCCTCTTCTATCTCATCTCCTATCACTGTCCCCTTTGCTTAGGCCACTGTGGTCACAGAGTCCTTCAATTGTTCTTTGCAAAGGTGTTCTTGGCAACTGAATACTCCCAGTTCTTTCCCGCCTGGGCTTTTGTACGTGTTGCTCCTTCTCCCTGGTGTGCTTTTAATGTTGCCTGTTTATTTATTATCTGCCACCAACCTAGAGTGTAATGAGGGCAGGGACTTTGTTGCCAGCTAGCTTCTTGAGCCTGGAACAATGCCTGGTATATCAAAGACAATCCATAAATATTGGATGAACGAGCCAGTGATTGCATTTTACTTTCTCACTCATGGAAATGAGGTTTAATCAGAGAAAGCAATGGGCTTGGAATCAGGAGGTATGGGTGGAGGGCCTAGTTTGCTGATGAATAGACTTTATGTCCCTAAGCAAGACAGGTGATCTCTCTGGGCCTCAGTGTCCTCTTTTGAAATGGAGAAAAGACGCCTTGCTCAGAGGGGTACTGCGAAAATCAGGCAAGTGAGTGTATGTGTGAAGTATTTTGCAGTCTATAAAGCACTATTCAAAGATAAATGACTGGAACTGTCACCAAAGTGAAGACTTTAATCAACACTTGAGGGAATAAGAGGACAACGTCAGTGACAGGATCAGAGAGCCAGGCCACAGCCTTCTTAGCAAGAGCAAATCTAGAAATGCTCTCTGGGGAGACAGAGCTTAACTTGTGCTTCTCATTCATCTTTTTCCTTAGGTACCATGGCCTGCCAGATCTCTCGACGACCAGATGACAAGATTAAATTGAAGGCATCAGGACCAAAAGCAGCAGTAGAGGGAATCTTTTAAACAGAATGAGTCTCCTCCCTTCAGCATTATGGCAGATTGTATACTCACTAGGGCTAATCCACTAAATAACAACCTGATCCTGGATAAAACATACCTTTAAAGCACAGCGGCAATTGCAAGATGTAAGAGGCATCTCAAGGACTCCACTCCACCTTTCGTTTTTGCTTACTCCTCACTATTTACAGGTCTGGTTTCAGCTCATGGTTCTATTTTAGTTTGCTGAGGTGTGTGTGTCGGGGGAGGGGGGTACCCTGGTGAATTTGGCTCTTCACTCACCTGCACGATGACAGCTGGGGACTTCCCTGAACCCTTAAGTTTTGCTGAGAATTTGAAAATCATTGTCCTGGATGTCCTTCCCGCTTTGCGATCCATTATCATCAATAAACCAACAAGTAAGGACATACCTTTCCCAAAAGAGCGAAAGGGGTTGATAGTCCCTCTTCTCTCTTCTGGCCGCTCACAACCAGTAGAGGAGACAGGCAACCTATTTTTGTCCCTGGTTCTTGGAAGGCTTGTTCTCTAGTCAATACAGTTTCCAGCCAAGAAAAAGCTTTCTATGGCCATGGCTGTCCTGTACCAGTTCACCAGGAGAATTGATGAAAAGTTCTGAACTTTGGACAAGTACTAAGGGAATTCCCTGCTTTGGAAAGAAGTATCCAGGTTCACAGCAAGACCGTAGAAGAGATCAGAGCCCCCTTTGGGCTGTATCCTCAGGGCCTCAAACAGGCAACCTGGGTCCTGGGTCCTGCGTCCCACATAGCGTCTTCCTACATGCCCTCTGTGCAAGTCCCCCGTGGTTCAAAGTCCTCTAGGCTCTCATACTGGCTTCCCGTCTCATGTATTTGGAACCTGGCTCCCTGCTGGCTGCTTCGTGACTGGGATCCCATTGGAAGCTATTGCTCAAAACTGTTGCCTGGTTCCAAGTTTCATGATGTTGGCACAGGTTGCCCAGCTTGGTGACCAAGGACACCTTTTCTTGGAATCTCTGCCCTCTCCTAGGAAGGAGCTCAGAGATCCAGGACTCAAGGCAGCCTTTGTAAATAGGTCTTAGATCTTCGAGGTGGAAGGAGCCTGGGTATGACTAGAGTCAGACACTCTGGGACCGGAAGCTTGGTTGTAAAGTAGAGGGAAAGAAGGTGCACAGTCTGCTCCAAGTCTCAGTCCTGATGCCCCTGGGGGGGGGGGTAGGGGTCAAGGCCAACCCCTCTAGCAATCCCAGTAGAGCAGCAGTTCTCAACCTGTGGGTCGCAACCCTTTTGGGGGTCAAACGACCCTTTCACAGGGGTCACCTAAGACCATCGGAAAACACATATATAATTACACATTGTTTTTGTGATTAATCACTATGCTTTAATTATGTTCAATTTGTAACAATGAAATTGGGGGTCACCACAACATGAAGAACTGTATTAAAGGGTCACGGCATTAAGAAGGTTGAGAACCACTGCAGTAGAGAGTGAGTCCAGGTGAGACACACCTGTGCTGGTCCCTCCTGTGCATGTGCATGCATCCAGGAAGAGGAATCTGGTCAAGAGCAACGTCAAGGGTAGCACTATAGTGGTAATAGTCAAAGGGGGCGGCCTGTGGCTAGAGGAACAGGCCAGAAGGTCTCAGGCTTTTCCTTAGTGGGGGGAGGAGCACGGACAGGCCAACGCCAACCCACCCTCATTGGAGGCCCTTGTCCAGTTCAGAGTGGATGTGCCAATCTTTTCCATACCTGTTGACAACACTGAGTTTCACCTCATGGTACCCCTTCCACTGCATTGTGCTGACCCTGAGAATACTGCGCCAGGCAGAACAGGTGTTCACCGAAAGCCACACGCAGCTATAAATAACTTTACACCCTGGTAGTTCCGTCAGTTCACAAGAGCTACTGATAGAATATCTGAGGCTTCCAAGGCCTTGGCAGACATAGAAGGTTCAAGTGGAAAGAGAGCAGGAGACACTGAGACCACACCCCTTACCTTAACAGAAGGGATACTGAACCCCAGAGAAGTAAACTGTCTCGTCAAAATCACACAGCCAGTTCAGGGCGCTGTCCTGCAATTCTGAGCTAAGGTGGCATGTACAGCGGCACGAGTTTGGAGTCAAAGATGGGCTTGAATCCTGCTTTGATCCTTACCAGCTGTTTGACCTTGAGCAACTCACCTTCTCATTAGGTGATGAAGGTACTAGTATCAAATCTCCATTTCAAAGGCTGTTTGAAAGACTCATTTCACATGTTATAGTAGGTACTCGATAAGTGATATTCCCTTCCTTCTGAGACAGGATTTTTTAAAAAAATATATTTTATTGGTTTTTTTACAGAGAGGAAGGGAGAGGGATAGAGAGTTAGAAACATCGATGAGAGAAACATCGATCAGCTGCCTCCTGCACAGCCCCTACTGGGGATGTGCCCGCAACCAAGGTACATGTCCTTGACCGGAATCAAACCTGGGACTCCTCAGTCCACAGGCCAACGCTCTAGCGTAGCCACTGAGCCAAACTGGTCAGGGCAGGATTTTTAAAAAATATATTTTTATTGATTTCAGAGAGGAAGGAAGAGGGACAGAGATATAGAAACATCCATGATGAGAGAGAATCATGGATCGGCTGCCTCCTGCAAGTCCCCCACTGGGGATCGAGCCCACAACCCGGTCATGTGCCCGAAATCGAACCTGGGACCTTTCAGTTTGCAGGCCGACGCTCTAGCCACTGAGCTAAACCGGCTAAGCTGAGACAGGATATTTTGATATAGTAATTGTAGCAACTAAGGTCCTCCCCCCCCCCCCACACACACACAATTCTTAAATCCAGGGCTCTTCCCCTGCCCCAAGCAGTGAGGGCATACCATCTTTCTGCCCAGGGAAGGCCACAGCCAATGAAGATGGTCTAAGAGCCAGTTCCTATTGGTATTTCAAAAGCCAGAGCTATTGAACTGCAAGAGTTTAGGATTCTATCAAAAATCTAAGCCCCAAAGTGCTCAAGGTCTAAGGTTGATGCCCAAACAAGAGACTTGGAAGAAGTGAGGTACATTTAGACTACTCTGCCCCTAGATTAGGTAAACACCCTTCGGTTAGATGAGAGGAGAGTTAGAAGGAAGCAAGGGAGCTTAGATGCTGATGGGTCTGATGAAGGGGCTGTGTGTCCTGCCTCGCTCTGGAGGGAGGGGCAAGGGAGGGGGAGGAGAGGACACAAATACCATAGCAATGTTTGGAATCTCAAAGACAAGGGACCTGTACGCACTTTTAGGAAAGCCCAGGAACCAGCAGCAGCACAGAACTCACAGAATTCCCCCCTCCCCCAGAACACATGAGCATGGGAGGAAGAAATGGAGAGGTCTGGAGAGAGCTTATTAGCAGGAGGACCAGGGCACAGCTGTGTTCTACCTGGACTTCTGCCTGGAGACTAGCGGAAACAAGGACTTCTCAGGGACACCAGCCAGAGCATGAGATGAGGACAAACTGGGGCCCGATACTGAAGCCTTCTCCCCACCCCCTCAGCATGGTTTGGAACCCCAACCCCAATAAGCTTAACCCAGGGATATGGAGGGAGACTGCCCTGACGGACAGTAAGCTTCTGGCATGTGGAGAAGATAACATAAAAATATCGAAGGTTATGTGTCTTACACACCCGAGTTTGTGGGCTGAAATAAGTATTCTCCGGACCTCCTCTCTCCCTCCTTCTCTCTCCCCACGGAGCCCTCCTGTGTAGACTAAGGGTCTTTATTCGCACGAATGATGTTTCTACACTCAGAGGGGCATGCATTTGCCAGATGTTGGGTGCTCAGTTGGTTTTCAAAAGGAATTTCTCAAGGCAGTCCAGAGGCAAAGATCCCTTGCTCAGGCTGGCCCGGGAATGACAGTGACCCACCTTCAAGGACTCCCGAGTTGGGACAATGCCCCATGAGAGCCACCCTGGGGAGGACCCTCTCCTGATGATCCAACTCCATCAAACCACCAATGACTTTGGTGTAACCAGAGGTGAAGGGAACTCAGTAACAACTGACATTGAATTTCCCACCCACCAGGGCAGATGGGAACTCAGGACAGATTCACATTTGATTTGGAGAAACACGAGAAATGTAACATTTTTTGAACACAAGAAATGTTCTTTATATCTCACCATAAGCAAAGGTTTGGGAGGGGTCTTTTTATTTTGTTCTGTTTTTGAGGGGAGAGGAGGAAAAAAGAATGTACAATTCTCAATTTCATCCCAATAGACATGTCTTCCTTACAAGGGGCAATGAAAGGAATGGACAAAATCCCCTCCAACTGGGTACGCTTCCTTATGAGAAGATCACACTGAAGTTTTGGAGATTCGAGTTCTCATCGGAGCCTGGAGGGCATCCCTATGACCGGCCTGGCCACAGGGTGGAAAGAGAGTGGGCCTTGACGTTAGACAGCTCGAGGTCCTAACCCCAGTTCTTCCCTTTCTAGCTGTGTAACCTTGGCCAGTTTCTTTACTTCTCCAAGCCTCAGTTTCTTCATTGAGTAATACTACTGACCTCATAGGGTGGTTGTTCGATGATAATAAGTAATGTCGACACAGCACTTAGCTCAGTGTCAGGTACACAGGGAGCTCAATAGATGGCAACTGCTATTATTATTATTATTATTATCATCATCATCATCATTACTATTGTCAGTTCCATCTGTAAAGCCTCTAGTAATTGTAGAGGGGGATGCCTTCACCTGCTACCTTTCATGGAAACCCCTTCTCAGACACCCAAGGAAGGCTGAGGATGTTCTCCCTCCCCTTGGCACAGACCCATTAGCCAAAGTCGATTGGTCATTAGGTGTCGAATCCAGTTTCTTCAGAGACTTAAGGGGTAAAATATGGTCAAGAGTCTCCTAAAATGCAGGGCAGAAAGAAATCCCACGCTGCCAGCAGTCACCTTTTCCACGATATAAATGCCATCAGCGTGACCCTGTGCATTTAAAACCACCAGCCTCCAATTATCCTCCGGCAGAGCGAGAGCCCTTGCTTTTGGGAAGCTGAAAAGTAATCACCGTTATCCTTCTAAATTGCCATCTTTCCTATTGATTTCCTCATTACCATAGCGCAAGGGGGCTCCACAAGAACTTGGGTTAAGAACCATCATTTTGACTTGTAGGCTATTGTGCATTGTAGGCTGTTTTCTCCTTTCATGAAAATAGGGGCCACATGTGCTGTTAGCAAAAAAAAAAAAAAAAAAAAAAAAAAAAAAAAAAAAGAAAACCTTAATAACAAAAGAACTGCCTTTGATATCCTATGGGTTGGATGGCCTTCCTCTCTGTTGTGTTATTTCTCAAGCCTTTTCCTTTTTTTTTTTTCAGTGTTGTCATTTTTAAAGTATATCATGCTGATGTTTTTGCCCTTCTTGGCACAACTGCCAACCCCATATTATGACAAAGGGAACCATCTAAGTGTTTATATGTCCCACCATGAAATTTTTAGAAGATTTTGTTAAATCGAGCATAACGGATGTGGTCTGTGGCATCTTCTTGGCCGCCATTGGTTTTAAGGCTCATCCTGTTGATTAAGCTTTTCTCTCTGAAACCCAGATCTCTGCATGGACTCCCAGAATCTGGCCTCCAGCCAAAGGGGTCCCGCTGTTCTTGAGAATCATCTTTAGACATAAGTGCAGCTTCTCTGGAACTCTGAGTTGGGGCACCCAGAGCATGCGCTGAAAGGAATTTCACAGAATCGGAGGAGAAGACGTCATCTCAGAACTGTCGGGGGAAAGGGATATAACTAGTAGGACTCACTGCAAAGGAGAGGATATTTTTTATATTAATGACTAGCATTTATCGAGAAATTCAATGTGCTAGGAACCATGTAAAGCACTTTAATTAATACCGGCAAATGACTACTGGATGCTGACTAGGTGCCGGGACTGTGCTAAGCACGATACCTGGATTTCACCCTCCCTGCAGCCCTCTTGTCCTCACCACTTAATGACTGAGGAATCTGAGGCTCAGAGTTGTGGTCACTGGCTAAGGTCAGTCAGCTGGAGAGTGCCATTCTACTCTGGACTGGGGGGGAATCCTGGGACATGGAGCTCGGGAGGATGAACCAATGAAACCGAAGTCAGTGTGAATCACTATAGAATGGGTACAGGTAACTTTTCTCAGGGGACAGACACTTAAGAGGTAATATATACAGGGTGGGGCAAATGGACAAAACAGAAATTCTGTACCTGCAAAGATGATGACCTCACCCAAGTATAGCCTCAGAGGTTCAGTTTCAAATAAACTTTGGTCTCTCCTGCTAATGCTTAATCAACAGGGAAAGGTTAGGCTGGAGAATGACATGCTAGGAATGACATGCTAACATGTTTGATGGTTTCACAAGGCTCTACAAGTCCACAGGCTACAGAAAATGAGAGAAGTGATATGAATGGCATTGTAACACAGCACGAGGCAGAAAAACACGCTGGTTAAGAATATGGGCTCTGGCGCCATACTGCCTGGCCTTGGGCCCTGGCTCTGTCCCTTTCCGGCTGTGTGACTTGAACAAACTGTAATCTCAGTTTCTTCATCTGTAAAATAGGGATAAAACTAGTACCTGTGTCAGAGGCTTGTAGTATAAACTAAAGAAATGCGCTAACACACACATGACACCTAGATCAGGACCTCGCAACAGTGAAACCCAACAAATGTTAGCTTTTATTATGTAATTACATGTCACTATGACGATTTATAAACTCTATTAATGAGTAATCCTTGGGGATAGGCCATGAAATATTACAAAGGAGGAATCTATACATGTACAAGGCATCATCTATTATGGTGTATGGCTTATAAAACTAAGTCTTTTTTTAAATAAAAAGATATGTGTAGATACTATGATAATGAACACAATGCAAACGAATTAAAATTGTTGTTTATTCATGGAAGCTTTGGTCATTGGGTGCTTTCTCAGCTACTGAAATGCAGTTACCAAATAATGAAATAAACATGACTGACACTTCTATAGCGTTTACTGTGTGCCTGCATTCTTCTAGTATCTGGTATATATCAACTGGTTTACTCTTCACAATAACCCTAGGAAGTAGGTTATTTTCATTTGCTGATTTCATCTGTAGAGAACTTAAGTGACATCCCCAAGTGACAAAGCCAGTGAGTGGTAGAGCTGGGATTCAGAGTCCAGCCCCCTGCCTCCAGAGCGTCTGCTCTGACTCACCAGGCTACACGGACCCCTAACATGCAGCTCTGCGATGCGTTTGGACATTTAAAATGGGTCCTCACACTTGGAAATGTAGGAAACCATCAGTGCACGAAGAATGAGGTCAGCCCTTCACAGGTGGGACAATAGCGAAGGAAGGTCTTCCCAAAGTGTATTACAGTTGGATATAAGGGCGGGTATGTCCAGAGGACTCAAAGGCTTAGGCCTGGACCATGGGTGGAGGACAGGATGAGAGCCCAGCAAAGTCCCATCTCCAAATTCCAAGGTGACTTATCACTAGACGCCCCCCCTCGGAGACCCCTGTTGGAACACCCGGGGCAGGACTGACCTGGTAATAGCCGGCGGGCAGGATGTCTGACTTACCGGCCGGGGCAGACTGTACTGGTACATTTCTGGGCGGTAGGTCGGCACCCACTGCACCCCAGCTCTGGGCCGCGTCATGGTCCCCGGGGCGCTGGTCACCACCTCCGAGTAGGGCAGGTGCTGTGTTGAGCCGTAGGCCTCCTGGTGCCGGCTTTGGCCTGCGTGCCCCGCGGACGCTAGGCTGAAGGCCTCCTCCAGCAGCATGTGCATCTGCTGCCGGACCTCGTCGATGGAGGGCTGGGAGCTCAGCGTGGACGTCTCAGAGTGGCCCTTCACCTGCCGCGACCTGGCGTAGCCCCGCGGCTCGTTAACTCTGTCAATGTTGGTTTCCTCTATGATTTCAGGCTCAGTCTGTGGGATCAAACAAATGCCCACGGATTTGTTAGTTCACTTTCCTTTTCATTAATGCTGCCTGTAACGTGCTCTAAACTGTCCAGCTTGGACCGGTGATATCAGGCATGTGTGCCCTATCCAGGAATTCACATGATGGGTAGTCAGCTATCATTGCATCGGTGAGGCCACACTCAGCTATCCCTGTGCACTTCACTTATCCAGAGCTCGAGCAGTGCCACGGCTTTACTAATGAGCATAATGACCATGAGAAATGGCTTTTCATTGACGACATGAATGGTATTCTCTAAAACCTTTTAGAGACATTCTCTGCCCCCATGCCTGTTAGGTACAAGAATCTAGAGCATTCTGCAGTCTATACTCCAAGGGTTGTCACTTTAGATTCTAGACTAACTCTTTGAATGGTCCTGGGTCCAGCCATTGGTTAGCAAATTGCTGGCTGCCTGATGCCAATTTCAGAAAGAATAATAAAACCTGCCTCTAGATCACCAATGTCAAGGTGTGCACACTGAATCAGAAGCTCTGGGGGCAGAACACAGCATCTGTACCTTAACAAACCCACCCAGAGATCCTGATGCCTGGTGAAGTTTGAGATGCAGGATCTAGAATGTTCTCCTGCTTTTCTCCAGGGAACCTTTCATTTAGGGAGTAGCCATGGTATCTACATGGGCAGAGAGCTAGGACTTTATCAGCTTCCAGAACAGGCTGCATGGACTATCTTGTGTTTGCCTGTCAATGAATGCTTATTTTTATGGATGGTTGATTTTTATTTAATGGTTGATTTTTTTTACAGAGAGAGAAGGGAGGGAGGAAGAGACAGACAGATAGACATCAATCTTTGTTGTTCCACTTATTTATGCATTCATTGGTTGATTCTTGTATGTGCCCTGACTGGGGATCGAACCCACAACCTTGGTGTATGGGAATGATGCTCTAAACAACTGAGCTACTCGGCCTGGATTGTGGGTGGAGGCTGTTAATGAATGCTCATTTAACAAGTCTTCATTTGTGGCAGATTTTGGTCTGAGACTGGTGAGGCTCTGGGAGAGTAGTTAATCCACAACCATTCCAAGTGTGCCTGTGGATACCATCGTGGATGATCATAGGATAGCTTATGAAAAATCCCAAATTGGGAAAGAGGTTGTAGCATCTGAGAAAGAGAAAAGTGGACTGTTATGGGCTGAACTGTGTGCCCCCCCCCCCCCCCAAATTCATATGGTGAAGTCCTAACCACCAGCACCTTAGAATGTGACTGCATTGGGAGACAGGGTCTTCACAAGGTAACTAAGTTAAAATGAGGTCATCAGTATGGCCTAATTCAGAATGATCTCTAAGAGGAAATTCAGACAGAGACATATGAAGAGGGAAGGCAGTGTAAAAACAGGGAGATCGCGGCCATCCATAGGCCAAGGAGAGAGGCCTAGAACACACCTTCCCTCATGGCCCTCAGGAGGAACCAATCTGCCAGCACAACATTGACTTGACTTCAGACTTCCAGCCTCCAGAACTGTGAGAAAATAGGTTTCAGTTGTTTTCATTGTCAGGTTTGTATTACTCTGGTACAGCAGCCCGAGCTGATGAACACATGGACCATGTGGCTGAAGCCCTGGCTGTCAGGAGATGGGGCTGGAGAGGCAGGCAGGGGCCCGATTACAGACCGTCTTAAAAGCCATGGCCAGAAGGTTCAACTGTTTTCAAAGGGCAGTGGAAATCTCTGGAAGAATTTTGAGCAGAGGAGAAGTGTAATTGAAATTCATGGGAGGTCAGTGAGAAGAGATGGCAGGGTCTTGGGTGAGATGGACACGGACAAAGATGTGGGTGAGTTCACAATATATTTTGGAAGAGTGTTGACATGATTCAGTAGATGAGGTTAGATGAGGTGTGGGGATGAAGTAAAAAAAGGAGTCAAGGCTGAGACCCTTTATTGAGAACAGGTATCTTGCTACAATGGGTCTCCTAATGTTCTCTGAGCTCCCCAAGCATAGGTCTTCCTCTGGGCCTTTCCACTTGCAGTTCCCTCTGCCAGGAATGTTTTTCCCCCCGAGGGTCAGCCTGGCTGGCTCCCTCCTTATAGGTCTCTGCTCAAAAGTCATTTCCCCAGAGAGCCCTACCCTGGCCGACCTGTGAAGAGCACCTCCTGTTATTCTCCACCGCCTTGCCTTGCTTTGTGCTCCTCTATGGCATTTCTGACATTGCAGAATATAGCAATGTGTCCACATGTTTATTATCTGTCCCCTTACTGGAATATAAATTCCACGAAGACAGGGATTTTGTCATGTTTCCTGTTGTATCTCAGAATGGCAAATACCAGGAATTTAAGAAATCAGCTGATCAATGGTTCTCTCTCATCATTGGTGCTTCTATCTCTCTCTCCCTCTCTGAAATCAGTAAAAATACTTTTAAAAAATACAGCCTGGAGAATTTCTGCTCAAAAGTCTTCAATAGTAAAAGACGTTTATATGTGTCTAAAATGAATGAGACAATTTTATTTAAAACTAGAGACCTGGTGCATGAATTCGTGCACCAGTGGGTTCCTCGGCCTGGCCTGTGGGATCGCACCAAAACCAGCTCTCCAACATCCCCCAAGGGGTCCCAGATTGCCAGAGGGTGTAGGCCAGGATGAGGGATCCCACCAGTGCACGATACGGGCTGGGAGGGATGCAGGAGGTTGGCCAGCTGGGGAGGGACTGCAGGAGGTCTCCAGGGCATGTCCGGCCTGTCTCGCTCAGTCCCGATCTGCCGGACCCCAGCAGCAAACTAACCTACCAGTCGACTGTCTGCCCTCTGGTGGTTAGTGCACATCACAGCAAGTGGTTGAGCGACCTTAGCATATCATTAGCATATTACACTTTGATTGGTTGAATGGACGACCGGACACTTAGCATATTAGGCTTTTATTATATAGGATGGAGTTAAAGAGGAGGAATGAAGGACTCTTAAAGCCATGTATTCTAGAATTTCTTGAGTTATGAGCTCCAAAGTAGATCGATGTCTTACACAGTCCTCCTTTCCAGGATACACACGTGTGTGCAGTATCACGTTGCTTCACCCAGGCACTTCATTTCTGAAGCACAAGAATTTGAAGGCTCTCTCCAAAATGTGCCTCAAGGCAGTGATTTTCAGCTCAGTGTCAACCACAGTTTCACCCAGCAAGGAGAACAGATTCTGAACAAACTCCGCCACTTCACGGCAAAGGCCAAGTAGGGGTTTCAGCGAGATAGATTTCTGGCCCATCTGGCCATGATGGATGGCTCTGGCTCCAGGCCCATTTTTCTCCCCAACAAATAAGGCCCTTTGGGCAACATAAAACAGTGCTGCTTCTCTGCCTTGAATGCCCGCTCGGGCTGCTTAACAGCCTCCTGGCAAGTGCTGCCTGTCACTGGGAAAGCAGAGACATATTTACAAAGCTGCTTTGGAAACCAAGCTTCAGGGAGTCTCCACTTCCTCTGTAGGGAGAGGAGCTCTCAGGGCACCGGGGTACTCAGCAGTTCCTCCCGAGCCTGCATCTCAAAGCTTCTCTGACAATAAACGGAAACTGCTTCTCAGAACAGGGAGGAGGCCAACTTCCCTTCCGCCACAAGTGTGCAAATGGAATTTTAAAAACTCTCAGGAAAATTTCTAATTTCACTCTGATTGCTTTCCAAAGGATGACCCACAACCACTTTGAAGCTAGAAGGACGTGAAAGCAGCACGCTGTTTCTGCATCTTGGTGAGGGGAAATGACATTACAGGGTCTCTCGTAGATTTCTAAGCAGAGGGGCACTTTTTATCACACTGAGATTAGGGGGTGGACAGTCAAGAGTAAAAGAACGTGTTTCCATGTCCTCGGCAAGTGGACAAGTCTCAGCATTACTCACTGCTCCCAAAGCAAACCTTCTCCATCCTGCAGGAGGAGCATAAGGCTCCGTCCTCTTGTCTGTCCCCCTTAGCCTGCCGCCCTCCACAGAGCGGTGGGAACTCAATTACGGAGCAAGTCCCCACGCCCCATTTAACTTAAGTTACAATGACTGGCTGTCCTGTGTGACCTTAGCGATCACCTTTGGCAGTGTGGCCAGTGTGGGGGCAATGGGGGGAAGGTCTTGGCACACTTTGCAGAGCCCTCTGTAGTCCCATCATGCTGGAGAAAGGCACCAGTTGAAAAATACAATCCTCTCTTTGGCGCGAGACAAAATTCATATCAGTTCTGAGATGTCTAAAGTGTTAGAATGGAAAAGAAACAAAAAAATGTGCATCCCTCTCTCTCCCCCATGGATTCTGTTAGCCAGAGTGTGACAGCTCATTTAATTCTCACAAGGACTCTATAAGCAGGTACCATTTGTATCTCCACTTTACAGATGGGAAAGTAAAGTGCAGAAGGTGAAGTAACTAGCCCAAATTCACACTGCTATACTGAGCTGGAACTTGAACGCAGCCTAGCTCCAGAGGCTAGGAGCACAACTGTCCCATAGTAATTCTGTGAACGCTGAGAATAACCTATGAGCCACTGTGCATTGATTAAAAACACCTTTTAAAAAGGAATCAACCTAAAAGTAAACACAAAAGAGTGGCTTCTTTCGTGGGAAGCTATTTTGCTTCTTGGTTTTGAGGCGAGTCATCACCTGCTTTTCCTTGTCTTCTTAGCTGAGTGGGCACTGCAGGTGGCTGGAGACAGAGGGTCAACCTTGAGCGTCAGCACTGCTCCATAACCAAACAGCCTCTCCCACCGCCAACTCCCACCTGCTTTTTCTCCTTTTGAAAAATCCACAGACTCACAGAACCCCTCTCTGCCATTCTCTCTGCCTCTGAAACACAATCTCTAACTTCAGCCAGGGCTTCCCAAGCCCCCGGGAACAGTGGTCATTGGCTCATCACCACGCTGATCCTTCCCTTTACGGAGGGAGGGTCGACCCAAGATGAGAGGCTGAAATGGAGGGAGGACTGACAAGGAGGATTATGTGGTTTTGCCCCTTAAAAAGCCCAACCACCAATGTTCTTCAAGTACGGGGCCCTGTGGATGGCCCCCCGCATCCATCCACTCTTCTCCCTGTGTCTCGGGGGGTGTAAGCTGGCGCAGCTCCATTGGTGAGGTCTGACTGAGTTAAATCAATCCGTGTAAGCCTCCTCCTCCCCTTACCCTCACTGCTACAGTGATTGATACAGGGGTGGGCCATTGACCTATAGTGGCTCAGTTAGAGTAAAACCCATAAATCTTGTTTCACATTTGGGAAAGGAAATTCTCTTCTTGCGTTGGTCAAAGCAGAATGAAGATGTGAGGCCCGAGGCTGTGCAGCCATTTCCCACCAGAGAGAACCAACCTGCAGACAAGGCCAACACATGAAGAGGACAGTACTGCCTGAGGCAGAGAAATGAACCGGAGCCCCAACCATGCCATGCCCGGAGTCACGGTGCCCAATACATTCCCTTAATGACTTCAGATAGTTTGAGTTGGGTGAGCTTTCTGTTCTTTTAGCCAAAGCATCCTAACTGATAACCACCATTTAGACTTAACTTTAAACAGTAGTAACACCCTCTTGTCTATACTCTTCCTAGGCCAGTCAAAGCAAATGTTTATATATAGTTCAGAGTTATAAATCTGCCCCCTATTTTCAGGTCTCAGCACAGGAGTCACCTCTTCTGGCCGACACACTTGTTTGTTCATTTGCTCAGCAAAGACAGACACTGTATCTCCTACGCGCCAGTTCCTATTCCGGGTGCTGAGGTTTCCAGCATGAATAAAACATGATTCCTGTCCTTGAGGAGTCCGATGGAGGAGTCATGTACATAAACCTGCTTCCCAGCTGGAAGACAGGGAGTAAGAGCTTTGATTGGAGTGAGTCCCAGGAGCTACTGGAACACAAAGGACAGGCATCTAAGTGAGACCCACGGAAATAAGGGGTCGGAAAAGATTCTGGGGGAGATGATGTTCAGCCGAGTTCTGAAAGCAATGCCTGGACAGGCGGTTCTCACCTGGGGAAGGGGTTTGCCCCAGGGACCTTTGGTAAAGTCTGAACACAGTTTTGGTTGTCACAATGGGGAGGTGCTACAGACATCTAGTGGGTAGAAGCCAGGGATGGTGCTAAACATCCTATGATGCACAGAACAGCCCTCCAGACAAAGAATCATCCCGCCCCAATGTCCATAGTGGCGAGGTTGAGAAACCTTGTCTGCATGGAGCAGATTGGAGGGAATGTTCTGAGCACGTCTGACACACATACACAGACGGGACTCCACACGACGAGTCTGGGAAGGGCACGTGGGGCTGGAGCCAAGAGGTGGTGAGCTTTGGTAGAAGGGCAGGCCAGGGCCAGCCAGAGCAGGTGAGTCCCGAGCCACTAGCTTAGAGTTTGAGTCTATTCCCCGAAGCTGTGGAGCCACTGAAGGATGTTATACGAGGGTGTATGGTTTTGAATTCCTCTGGCAGCTATTTGACGGCTTCAGCAGGTGAGTACTGGGGACTGGAACCGGCGGAGGCTGTGGGACAGACAGGCTCGAACCTTCAGAAGGACTCCCTGCTCCCACCCCAGGTCACTGCCACAGCAGAGTGTGTGTGCGTGTGTGTGTGTACCTGTCTGTCCATAAAAGCACCTTGGACAAGCACTAGAGTTAATCCATCTTTCTCTTCTCCATGGAGCCTCCCACAGGTAGTACATGTGGGGCTTAGATGCTAATGCCAGCGGAGAGGTAAATATTACCATGTATAGTACAACCTTTGAAAATCCTTAAAGGGGCCACACAGTACACATACAAGGCTCAGGGATACAACCTTATAAAAAATATGCAAAAAAAATAATCAATATAAACAGAATATATGCAAAAGTTTTTGTGGTTTTTTTTGCAATATTTAAATTACCCTTTTCCTTTGTCTTTCAGGGCTTATGCTGTTGAATTTTCCTGTGTTCATTGCAGATATGATGCAATGATTCCACTGCACTCAATACATGTTTGCTGGAGGAAATGAAAGGGAGAGCGGTTCCCAAGGGGTGTTCTCATTTGCCTACTGGCCTCTGGCTCCAGCAGGGGTTTGGAGGCCACACGTGGGCCAAGGAGAACCAGGGTTGGGGGACTAGCGCAGAGAGGACACTGTGCTGTGCTGCTCAGGACCGGAGAGCGCACTCGCCCAGCTCCGGGCACACTGCCAGCTGCTCCGCTATCGACTGGGAATTGACCTTGTTACTCAGGACAACTCTGCAGGGCCATGCGAGCTCCAGAGCTCCCCGCGGGGCAGCTGAGACCTTGTAGGATCTGTGCATGGCCCAGCTTTGAACTCTGCCCAATCCTGCTTCCTTCCCTTCCCCTACAGGTAGTCATACCAAGAGCACACTGGGGACCCTGGCCTGTAATAAGCAGCTACACTGGTCAAGGGGCGGGAGGGTTGGGGGGGAGGTCGGTAAAGAGTAGGAGCAGGCGGCATCCAGATCCCAGGAATCAGAGAACGAGCAGGCAGATGGCACTGTGCGCTCACGACAGAAGGAAGCTGCTTGTCTCCTGCCCAGTGGGAATCTGCCCGCCTTGGGGGAGGTCCTGGGCCTGCAGGGAAGGCCTGGCTCTGAGTGAGGCCACTGGGCCATCCTGAAACCTGGCCTGCTCCCTCCTAAACCTGCCTCCTGCTCCTCCCCCCGACTTGCCATCTTTGCAGGGTTAACAAGTGTCTTTCTGGGCAGCCACCAGCCAGGTGAGATACTGCCTACACCCAAAGGCTCCCTTCACCACCAAACACCTCCACCTCTGCCTCAGGCTCAGTGAGGGACCCTGATTTCCGATGATCATGCATTTCCTTTGGATTAAAAGCCTCTGTTAAAAAATACAATGTACTATAAATTAACTTAAGATAACAGATGAAGCCAGGGCTATTAATAGCTGAACCAGCTGGCAGAGGTAGGATAAAGAAATTGAAGGCTGAGATGGGAGACACATGTAACACAGTTCTAGGTGGGATGATGAGGGGGTGTCGTCACAGTGGGGGGAGTGGGGTCAACACAAGAGCACCTAGTTCTTAGGGCGGCAGCAGGTTGTGGTGAAGGACAAAGCCTCCAAATCCAACCATTTGCCTCTCAATGAAACTAGAAGTTGATTGTACCTGTACTGGGAACACCATGAGCTGCCAGGACATTCCTGTGCTTTGCCCTGGCCTCCGACCGTCATGCCGAAGCGGTAAGATGCTGGGGGAGGGTGGGAGTGGGCGAGCAGGAGAGAGTCCTGTTAATAATGGGATTTACAAATGTATCTAGAAGGCCCCAGACTTGCTATAGGCTATTGCAGGAGGGGGTGGGGGTGGGGGGAGGAACTTTCCAGATCATATTTCATCCCCTTGCAAATGGAACCCATCAAAACAACTGTTCCGATTCCTTGGCCTCCTTCCACCTGCTCACCTGGATCAAAGGGGAACCGGCTGCACTGTCAGCCCAGAGAGGCCAGCAAGACAAACACCCCATCACACACAGCACAATGCACCCGGGCTTCGGCAGGCGGCTGGGGCCTGAGCGCTGAGCGATGCTCCCACCTCCCCCTTTGCTTTCCTCCACCGATTCCCCCAACTGCTTCCCAATGCGGCCTCATCTCCCCTTCACATGGTGCGTGCTGGGGACAGTGGACGGGCATTTGGAACCTCTGCAGCGTGCACTCCTGTAGTGCGGAGGCTGACGGTTAAGCTACGTGCCCGTCAGGCCCTCCATGAGGCGGTGGCCGTGGCTGAAACGTCAGCTTCTGGTAATCACGTGCACTAGTGTGCAGTCTGGGCTGAGGACATGAGGCAGCGCCCATCTTTCTGCTCCTCGTCAGACCCAGGGCAGCCGCTTCCCCATCTTCCTGCTTCGGGCAGAGGCAGCGGCCCCTCCTCAGGAATGTTCTGGAACATTGCTCCAGTCCTCCGAAGACTTGAGGAGCACCCACTTCCTCATAGTCACGTTTTGTCTATTTAAATGGCTTCATGTTTTCTGCAGCTGAACCTTCTCTGGTGTAGCACCCCTTTTTGTGTAGATTAACATCACCTTTTCAGATGGAAAAGCAGCTGGTGTTCCCGAACATTTCAAACCATTTCCCTGAAAGGACGCCTCTGGGATGAGAACCAATGACTGGTTGCCGTGGCAGAGCCTTCGATCTCCCTTCTGAGGTGCATGGATGCACCCATCATCCTTCTTAATGTTCTCAACCCACTGCCCACATTTTAGGGTCTGAGCCCGCCATTCTGCCTCGAGTGCTCTCTGAGTGCCTGCAGGGCGTGGGACCTTGGACAAGGTGCCCAGAGAAACCGAAGGGCAGGAGCTTGCAAAGGCGTCTCGTCTGGGACGTCAGCGTTCATTTGCGAAGCCGTAAGTCAGACAATCCATTCGGTCTCCTTCACAGCCAAGGCACATAGCTGACCCCATTCCTGTCATAGATTTTTAAACTCCAAACACAGGTCCGGGTTGGTTTTTATTTCTGGGGAACGATCGAATTAATTACTTGCCCTCTGGAAGCAAAGTCTGATTCATCAGCCACAGGCAGAGGTTATTAATTCGGCCGATGGGGGAATAATCACTTGGGTTTTTATTCTGCCCCAGAATTCACATTTGGGCCATTTTCTTTTCCTCACTGCTTCATTGTTTTCTATGACTTTCATTTGGAAAAGAACATTTAAAAAACATTTTGAAATACAGATTTCTTTTTTGCTTTTAAATATTAGGCTGACAGGATCGCTTGTACCCACTTTATGCACTGGGAGGAATTCATGTCAATGCCACAATTTAATTTGATGATGTGGTCTGGCCACCTAGGAATGATCAGCTTTGGACATCTTTCTAAAATCATGCATTCTTCTAAAGGGGGTGCTTCCTCCTAGAAAATTACTACCCAAATGAGCCACAGGTACTTCCAGGAGCGTGTTACATCCTTTGTTGTTAGCTTGAGTAGGAGGTTCAGAATTATTGCAAAACACACTGATTCCCAAAGCCCTTGGAGCTAAGAGGCTCTCCTGTGCAGGCCCGAAGAGGAGCCTGTGGAAAAACCTGGAACAGTCCAGGCCTCCATCAGCCCTGGCGCTAAGATTTGCCTGTGGAGCACGTATTTGTTTGTTTGTTTTTACATGCAGGCTTTTCGGTTGGGACTCTAAAGTAGTCAACTTTGGGAAAATTCACAATGGAATCAATCTCCCAGGGCTTTTGTTTCTGCCATGTCAAGGAGCAGGTCCCCCTGGTGTTTCCTAATCTGGCAGCAATGACTGGAAATCCTGGCCCGGCTTCAAGTTCCCCAGTCCCAGCAGAAAGACTGACATGCTTCCAACTGAATGACCTGCTCACTGCTGGGCTAATGGATTCCTTTGCCAGGAGTGCCTTGACATTTTTGAAAAATCAAGAGCTCAGAGAATGAATGCATTGTTTAAAACGATGACTCTTCTCTTTTTCTACTTTATCTGCTGGTCCGTTTTTTGCTTGTGTGAATTATCCATGCAAGAATTCTTGGGAGACTTGACATTGAGCCTCTTCGAGAGATTCAGAAATACAGAATATCTATTATGTTCTATATTTAGGTGAGGACAGATGTTTAGTAGGGTGGGTGTAGATAGAAGTCATAGTGCATGGTGATTAAGGAAATGGGCTTTGGAGGTGGGCAGACAAATTATGTGGCTGCTCTGTGCCTTGGTTTTCCCATCTGGACAATGGGCATAATGAGAGTACCTAACTGACTATTGACTTTTCAGTTTCAATTAGACAACACACATGGAAAGACTGAAATAGGGCCTGATCTACAGGGTGCAGTCAGTAAATGATAGCTACTTTTCATATGATTAGAATAAAAAACACAGGAGGAGATATAAGAAGCAATTTCATTCTCATAGTCAACAGTCTATATTCTTAAAAATCGTTCCCTAGATGATCATTTTCTCTTAAGGAAACGTATTTGCTTATTATTTCTGAGATCATATGCACACTGCAAAGAAATGTATATTTTTAAAAAATCTATTAGTGCCTTCCTAATGTAATCGATGATTGGGATATTTATATATGTTTGTGAGGGGTGAGCAACCTCCTTTTAAAAATCGTCTCTCTCCTTCCAGGTAATTTACTAACAAGACATGCCAAAAGTGAGTACTCGCTCTTGGCACAGCGGTTAAAAAAATCTGCAATGTTCTCTTTTCAAAATACGGAAACCTCTGGCCTATTTCCTCAAATAGTAAAATGTATGTGCCTCGAATCTCACAAGAAACCTATAAATACTAAACCTGAGATAACTTAAGAATCTTGTCGTACCTCAGAGAAGCCCTAGGGCCTAGCAGAAGAAAAAGCTCCCCCAGCTACAAGCAGCCAGAAAGAACATGCACTGTCGGTAGGGAGAGATGAACAGGAAAAGTCCAATGCCCAACATTCAACCACAGGCTGATTATTCAATTGATGACTGAGTTTAGTACAAGAAATACTTTTACGAGGAGAAAAATTAATATTGAATACTTTAATCTGGAGGGGAAACATGATTTGCCCAAAGCATCTAGAATTTTATAAAACGAAACTATCAAACTGTCTTATATTAAAAAAGGAAAAAGAAATAAGAGAGAAGGATATCACCACCAACACAAACATCAAGTTTAAATATAAGGGAGGTAATTAGAAATTCAAATTAGGTAGGCTATCTCTGATTTTAATTGGACCATTAAAGAACTCCATTTTTAGCTACTGTAGAAAACAATGACCAATCCTGAGGGGGTGGGGGGGGGGAGGGAATATTCTTGCCATTAAATTAGTATGGTATGTTTAAGAAATCAAGTGTCATTTTCAAATGACAACCTCACAAATTATGACAAAGCTTTATCCAGACATATTTCAATCATAGCTCTATTACAGAAAACTTTTTATTTGTAGTAAGAGAAACATTTTAGAAGAATGGGAAAGAAACACTTTTCATAAGACCTAAGAATATATTCGAGACCATTTGACATTCCAGGGCTGGGTGAAGCTTACTGAATATCTCAGCAGGGTATCGTTCATGTGAGCGCAACTCAACGGGTGCAGTGACATGCGACAGGATGCACAATGCGATAGGAGGCACCAAATCATAACTGATCGTCTGGGGAAGTTTGATGGGATTAGCAGAATTTTTGCAGTCTGGAGATATCACTGCACATCACATGTACTTCATCACATGAAATCACCCAATCTCCCTGTTGACACCTCACCGTGTCCATGGCAAACTGAGAAGTTATGCAACCAACAAATCCAACTCCTCAGCCTTGCTATGGATGAAAAGCAGCCTGTCCTCAAATGAGTCCTAACCCACGGCCATGGTTCATACTAAGTTTCTAAGAACAGAGGGGGAAAGAACAGAGTGTAGAATCTCTGAGTTTAAGGCCAATACTGAACTATTTCTAAATGACTGCATTTGGAAATCGAGACCCTTGTACCAATCATTCCTACTCTGGCCATTCCACATAGTCTTACTTCGCAAATAGGTAATAAGAAATAATAAAACAGAAAAGATTTTACTGCATTTTTAAATTCCACGGCTATACACTAAACTGAAACATATGGGATACTCTATCCCTTTTGCATTCAGGGAAAGAAAAGCTTGGCCCAACAGAGACTTACATCATATCCGCTGTTACGAATTCCACGCCGGGGTCGCTCCCGTGTCACCAGAAGGTCCATCTCCGTTTCCCCCGGACTTGGGCTATTCAGAGACTGCCGGCTTCGGTAGACAGAGTTCTTCGTCTGTTGCCTGTAGAAAATCCAACAACTGTTATGATGCAGCAAATGCCCTGACAGATGGAATTCTCCACTGATCCAAAATACAGGCGACCAATGAAGGGTTTGGTTGGATTCGCCTCACAAATCTCAGAATTGACGGCATTCGCTCCCCAGTCACCAGGGGCCATAGAAATAGTGGAATAAAGATTTTTTTTCCAGATGCTGTAACCATTTGGCTGAATTGTAAATGCTCTTTCATCTGGTAACTACAATCCATCGCAACACTGCAACCTCATCTAAAATCCTGCTGATGGCTAGGCCAATGGCTTTCCCTTGACCCTTGAAAAGAGCTAACACTGGAAGAACAAACTTGCTTCTGTTGACTGTTGACTCAGCAGCCTCCTGTTCTTATTCATCTTTCCGATTCTGCAGGCAGGGCTCCATGATGTGTTAATAAACCCGGAGGCTAATGGGATGCTTAATACTACCACTTGGATAGACTTTCTTTTCTACCTTCACCACAGTGGTTTCCCCTCTGGCCTAAGGAGTTATAAACTAGAGGCAATTTGGGGCTCCTCTATCCATTGGTCCATCTGTCCATCATACCTAATATTTACTGAGTACCTACTATGTTCCAGTCACCATGAAAGATGATGAAGGTCCACAGTGAGCAAGACAGAGCTTACATTCTAATGAGAGAGACAGATAAACCACATGATAATTTCAGAGTGATAAGTGCTCTCCAAATAGTGTAAGCCCCCTGCGTAAGAAAAACAAGGAGATGAGAAGCACAACAAAACCGTTGTGGGGATGTAAAGTACTGCATAGGGAATACAGTCAATGATGTTGTAATAACTATGTATGGTAGCGGCTGGGTGCTGAAAATATCAGGGGGAACACTTATACAGCATATGATTGTCTAACCACCATGCTGTCTACCTGAAACCAACACAAAATAATATCGAATAAACTGTAATTGAAAAAATTTTTAAAGCCAAAATACACACACACACACACACACACACACACACACATACCTGTTCATCTAGACTTCAAAAACGTGACACACACTTCAATAGCTATTAGCTCAATTTTGAACATGAAATGTATTTTAATAAACACTGCCTTTATAATTATTCAGTGTACTAGTATGTATACATTTGGGGGGGTCACCCTATATATGTAATATTCATATGTGTGTGTTTAATCAACCATAAAGTATAGTATTGTTGTCAATAAAAGCCTTATATTAAGGTTCAGAAAAACAACAAGGGGATGTGACCGAGGGTGATGATGATGGGGGACAACTTTAGGTAGGACGGCCAGGGAAGGCCTCCCAGGAGAGGTGACAGTTCAGCCGAGACCTACAGGCAGCCACATGCCCACCTGGGCACCAAGCACGCCAGTCCCAGGGAGCAGCACGGTCAGAGGCTCCCCTCGGTTCCCCCTTGGAAATGCCAACATTTGCCACCACTGTCCTGTTTCCACTTGTCATGAGAGGAACTTTTTGAGGAGGAGGAAAACAACAGCAACGAAGGAGGGTTGTGGCTTTGCTTTGCTTTTTCCACAGGAAGTAACACAAGTGGGCAGTGAGGCCCAGTGGGGACAGGGGACTTTCACGTGATCCTTTGAATGACAAAATCACCAACTTCCTTCTCATCCAACAAGAAGTTTCCCCCTGTTAATAACTTGCATTTCAGAGCATCTATCTTGAGCGAACTCCCCAAATACCACCTATTTTATGTCTTGATTCTAACATTCTATCTACTCATGGGTTGAAGGTAAAACAGTTGCTTTATTTGTTCTCAGTGGCTCTGTGGGAAACCAGAAATCTGGCAGGTATACACACCTTTTCAGGATCACACACCCAGCATGTCACAGCATGGCAGTCACACCCTGTTAGTCTAGAACAGACATTAGGACTCCCAAAGCAAAACACTACCCTTGCAATTAGCCCAGGGAATGACACAGACACCAACAGACCTACTCCCTCACCGCGAGGGCTTACACCTATGTAGAGAGCACCTGTGATCTCTGCTTGCCTGGTACCCATATGCTGTTCTCTGTGGCATTCGCTGGCTCCAGGGGTTGGCATGAGATTCAGGCTGTACAATCACAGCATCCCACCCCCGTGGCCACACTGATTGGTCAGAGGGAGTTGGTCCAAGGACACTGAATCCCAGGGCTTTTGCTAGAGCAACCAGGAAACAGGCGTTCTCTCGGCATTGAGGTTTCTAAGAAGATAGACTACCAGCCTAGAGGTGCTGCTGCCGCTAAGAGGTAAGAGCCTGCCTGAAAAGGAGCCAGCAAAGAGTGAAGAGAGAGCAAGATAAATATGGGAGACATGGCATGATCCCTGGGATCTAGCCACACCGGAAGCCTTGACCTTTCAATTATGTTCAGTAATAAATTCCCTTTTACTTAACCCGTTTGTGCTGGATTTCCATCACTTGCAACCAAAAGAATCCTGATTAATGTAAGAGTTTAAAGCCGACCATAATGAAACGTGCCCTAGAGCTGTCTGCAATGAGGGGCTTTCTTTAGGAATGGAGCACAACTTTGTAAAACAGAATCCGTCCTGAGTGATTCACACTTTGAGACCCCACAGAGCTCTCTTCCTTGACCTAATTATAGACTTTTTTAAAAAGTAGATTTCACAGCTGCCCTGAGATTGCCAATTAGCCCATTTAGAAAAGATTTACTAAGACGGGGGTTGGGGATAAAACCCTAGGATTAGGAAAGTAGGTTATTTTGGAAGCATTAGAAATACAAAGTGAGATTGTGGAAGCCCCTTCAGGAACCACGGAGGTGAATGAGAGCTTAGACGCTGAGTGCACGCCAGCCGCCTTTAGGATACAAGCTTCTAGGCTGCTGGTGAGTGTGGACCGCAACTGACCAGACCCTCAGAGTGCACGGTGTGCAAGAAACTACTTAGAAATACTTAGGCTCTTAGGTAGAGAGGTTACTTATTTTAACCAAATAGAGTTCCAAGAGGTGTATTAATTTCTTGTTGTTATTTTTCTATATTCTTTAAAAGTCAATAAATTTGGATACTTGCAAACTTGAGAAGTAGGTGTTTTTTTTTACCTCTGAAAATATAGCTGGGTAGATAATGATAAATTTTGTTTGGATTTTTAGGAGCTTTTTAATCCTACTATAGTTTAAGAAAGCAGTTCCCAAACTGTGTTCTAAAGAAAATGTGGTACATGTATACAATGGAATATTACTCAACATAAAAAGAATGAAATCTCACCATATGCGACAGCCTGGATGGATCTAGAGCAGCGACCCCTTTGGGGGTCGAATGACCCTTTCACAGGGGTCGCCTAAGACCATCGGAAAACACATATTTAATTACATATTGTTTTTGTGATTAATCACTATGCTTTAATTATGTTCAATTTGTAACAATGAAATTGGGGGTCACCACAACATGAGGAACTGTATTAAAGGGTCGCGGCATTAGGAAGGTTGAGAATAACTGATCTAGAGGGTATTATGCTAAGTGAAATAAGTCATATAGAGAAATACAAATCCATATGATTTAACATGTATGTGGAGTCTAAAAAACAAAATAAATGAACAATCAAAACAGACTCATAGATACAGAGAACACACTGATGGTTGCCAGATGGAAGGGGGTATGGAGGATTGAGTGAAAAAGGTGAAAGGGTTAAGAAGCAAAAATAGTCACAGGGATCTAAAGTACAGCATAGAAAATACGGTCAGTAATATTGGAATAAATATGTATGGTGCCAGATGGGTAGTAAACTTATCAGGGGGATCACTTCACAAGTTATAGAAATAAATGTCTAACCACTAGGCTGAACACCTGAAACTAATATAATACTGAATGCCAACTATAATTGAAAAATTAAAAAAAGTTTTAAAGCTTCAACTGAAAGTTTTATTAATTTCTCAAATAGCTTCCAAGGTAAGTTCTCCATTGGCACATGATCTTTGATTCCTTTTCTCAGTGTCAGCAGGAAACCCAGAAAAAAACAACTTCCCACCCTGTCTACAAAAGACTGCTGAACTGAAAGGTCTCAACATGCTAAGTAAACTCTAAAGAAGCCCCCCGCCTCCCCATAAAATCCCTATCTTCTCTTCTTTCTACAGTTATCAACATGGTGACACCTGCATTGTGTTCCCTGTCACAGTGTGGTTTCACATCAACAGCTTGCTGTCCCTCCCGAGCCTAATGAGAAGCATGTGAAATGAAGCACTGGTTTAAAAATCCCTCGTTTCTTTGTTGAAAATAAATTCTGTCAATTCCGCTCAAAAAGTTTAGCCTCACCTCCCAGCTGGGTTTTGTGTCTCCCATCCAAGCCTGTCACATGGACAAGTCTGCTTTTAATAAACACCCACTCAGGCAGGGAACGGTCCTGTCCCACCCAGTCTGGGAAGAGTGTGTCTGCCAAGGCTAGGGGGCGGGTCAGAGCATTGGCACGCTCCCAGCCAAGGGGCCGTCACCAAGGAGAATGTGTATTTGAAAGCCATGGTCTCAAATCATGAAGGAGTGTTTCTGAAGAAGTGCTTCGGGGTGGGGAGGAAAAGAAGAAAGATGGGCGTGCACAGCTCTGCTAGAACCTCTCTTCCTTAACCCAGGAGGTGAGATCACCCTCTGCTTAGCTGGCAACAAAGCTTGGAAGGATGATAATTCAAACCCCTGGGCCTAACCTTCCCTTGGGAGGCCGGGTCCCCTGATAGACTGTAACAGCTCCTCACATTCCAACTCCCATCACACTTGTGCGTAATAAACTTTTGAGGTGGTTATCTTTCTCTCCCACTTCGGACCTTAAGAGCAGCAATTGGGCTGTCTGGTCTGCCATAAAATGTTGAATGAGTTGAATGGATGAGTGAATAAATGAGTGAGAAAAAGCAACACGACTGTGACAGTATTCAGCATCTTGCGTGGTGGCTCATACATAGCAGGTGACACTAAATGTCAAATACATGACCAAATCTATGAATTGAAGAGATGAACCCAGCACAGAGCTCCAAGTAGCTATGTGGTAAATACTGCAGCTGAATGAAAAGGTGAGGCATGAAATTTGCTTCTCTTATGCAAGAGCCTCTAAAATAATTGAAAAATACCATGTCCTTTGATCTGGAAGTTGCATAACCAGGTAGGTGATGATTATATCTTCACCCAGCTCTGAAACAGCTGAAGTTTGAAAATATCACTAAGCTAAAGGACAATTATGGTTGTTTACCCAAGTATTTGTGGCTTCAATTTTATTCTCTTTCAGACTCATTGTGGAGCACATGCTCACACAAAAGAGAATGGTCTGGCTCAGCGGCCTTCAGAGATGACAGTCCTAAGCTAACAGATCAAGGGACCAGGACTGCACTGCCCAAGGCACCCGCTACCCTCATCCCACCAATGGCGCAGCGACCTTCAAATAATTCCCTTACAGACCGCACCTGTTTTTAGACTCGGCGAAT
Organism: Myotis lucifugus; assembly: GCF_000147115.1. Taxonomy (NCBI): domain Eukaryota; kingdom Metazoa; phylum Chordata; class Mammalia; order Chiroptera; family Vespertilionidae; genus Myotis; species Myotis lucifugus. The sequence continues at coordinate 1,318,591 of NW_005871266.1, read as the reverse complement.
GGGGCGCACAGTTCCGGGTCTGGATCCAACACGTGCTCGACTTCCTTTGGGGCTTTCTCATACATCTTTTTTCTTTCCGTCTGAGCCTTGTTTGTCTCCACTGCAGGGAAATCGTAATACCCCTTCCTCTTGGCTTTGAGGCGCAGCTTGTTCCGATAGTGTTCGATGTCTGACTTCTGCTTCAGGGCTTTGTTCACCTGGGGAGAGAGACCGTCTCAAGTCCACACCTGACCCTGCACAGCGGAGGGTCACAACTCCAGGAGAAGTAATCCTAGGCTTCATGTCCGGGCCTTCGAGCCAGCCATGACCCAACTGTGATCCCTTCCAATACCAGCTCACGACAGTGGGCCACAGACAACGTGGAGTCTGGCCCACACCTACGTGGCCTGAGACCTTCCACCAAAGCCTCCTATTCCCTAATCTACCTGAGTCTGTTCAGACATAGGCCTGAGTCCACTCTTTTAGCTTTGTGGCGTGGGCCTTAATCCCACCCAAACCTTTTTTGTCCCCCCTGCATGAGAGCCTCTGACTGAGCAGCCCAGTTGGATCTTGGTGTCCAATTCTAGGTTCAGCCCTGAGGAACCCAATAATCTCCCTTGGCCATTCAGTTGGTGCCCACCTGGATAAGACAGGCGGTTCCTGAGGAGGCTGAATTGAGACGAACTGGGTGGGAAGGGGCAGCAGACACCCTGCCCCCAAGGTCTCTCCACACTATCAATCTGCATTTGAGTGCTTATTTTTGTCAATTTATATTTTTTCTCAAGAGATAAGGAATTTTGAAGCCTTGTATGGCCACTAATGCCAACCAGTTTCTGCTCTAAAGGGCCAAGCCAGTCTGGTCTTCTAAAAAGGAACATACCTTTTGACCTTCAAAGATACAAACAGCCCTAGCTGGTCTGGCTCAGTGGATAGAGCATCAGCCTGCAGACTGAATGGTCACAGGTTCGATTCTGGTCAAGAGCACATGCCTGGGTTTCGGGTTCAATCCCCAGTAGGGGTCATGCAGGAGGCATCCAATCAATGATTCTCTCTCATCATTGATGTTTCTATCTCTCTCTCCCTCTCCTTTCCTTTCTGAAATAAATAAAAAATATACTCAAAAAGATACAAACAGATGATTATGCTAAATAAACAACAAAGGATGAAGATGTTACACCTATGAATGAAACTGAATGGTGATATCTGCCTGACACTTACTGGTTGACATGGAGAATCATGAGTGCTGTTTGTAATTAGACTTGACTATATTAATATAACCATATGTAGTGCTGTTATTATGCTTTCTTTAAAATAATCTTTTTTAAAAATATGTTTTTATTGATTTACAGAGAGAGGAAGGGAGAGGGAGAGAGAGAAACATCGATGAGTGAATACTACTGATCGCCTTCCTCCTGCACGCCCTCCACGGAAGATTGAGTCAGCAACAGGGACATATGTCCTGACTGGGAATTGAACCTACAATCTTTTGGTGTATGGGACAATGCTCACCCAACTGAGCAATGCTGGCCAGGGCTAAAATAATCTTTAAAAGAATTTCCTGTGATTCATAAAAGGAAAATTCACCTGGTGCATATATCAACCTACACAATATGAGGACCAAGGTTCACTATCTTAGATATTTTAGTTTTACAATGTTTGAAGAAATAATAACTGGAAGACATTTTTTCCCCTAACTTTTGCAAAGATTTCCCCAATTGGGGCCCTAATTCTATTTTTAGACTGGAAGAATTTAACAAGTCTTCATTGTTCCTTCATTCTGCTTGCCACTGCAAAAACTAGTAAAGAAGGAAGTTAGGGTAAGTAACATCCTCTGGGCCAGGAATCCCAACTAAAGCAACATTCCATGAGAGGTTCAAAGTCAGAGATGAAAGTTAATATCACTAGTAATCAGACATATCAGGATCAGGTATTTCCTGATATGACGCCCACAAAAAGGCCTATCACCCCTGTGGTTATGCCAAAAATTACATAACCTCAGTCCCGTCACAAGAAAACATCAGACAAACTCAGATTGAGAAACGTTCTACATGACAAGTGGCCAGTACTCTTCAGAAGAGTAATGGTCATGAAATACAAAGAATGGTCACAAAGAATGACTATCCCAGACGGGAAGAGACTAAGGAGACAACTAAATGCCATGGAGGATCCTTGATGGATCCCGAAATGGGAAAAGGACATCAGTGGGAAAACCAGTGAAACTCAAAGAGGTCTATAGTCAATAGTTAGTTTCCTGGGTTTGATAATTATTCTATGGTTCCATAAGATGTTAACATTAGGGTAGCTATGTATAGAGTGTATAGGAGGCCCTGTCTGGGTAGCTCAATTGGTTAGATCATCATTCTGATATGACAAGGTTGTAGGTTTGATTCCAGGTCAGGGCACATATGAGAATCAACCAAGTGGAACAACAAAGTTGATATATATTTTTTCCCCTTCTCTCCTTCTCTCTCTCTTTCTCTCTCTCTCTCTCTCTCAAAATCAATCAATAAAAATTTTTAAAAAGTGTATAGGAACTCTGTACTATTACTAAAACTCTTTTTTTTAGCTTAAAATTATTTCAAAATAAAAGCTTTTAAAATTATTAATTGAAGTGATATTTATAATAACCAAAACCAAAACTGGAAACAAAAACATACCTGGAAGGTTTGAACAATGGGAGATGAGTTTTTTAATCCATGGCATACCTTCTCAACTAAGTCATTAACAATGATCATCAGCAAGACAAGAGCAACACAGCCAATGTCTAACATTCAAGATGATGGGATTCGAAAATATAAATGAGTTTGATCAAAAGCTTGAAGAAAAGGTGTAAGAGTGAAAACAGAGGATATGCTACAGTCATGAAATTACAGTGATTTTTCTCTCTTATTTTCTGAACTTTCTATGTTGCTATGTTTTCTTTAAAATAATCTTTGTGAAATCATCATTCTCTATATATGTTACAATTTTTTTCAGACTCTTAGGAAAATTAATGACCACATGATATCCATAGAAATCCTTCTAACAGCAGCCAAAGGGTTGTTTCAATCTTGCTCCAAGGAGTGAAATTCATTTCAAAGCCTATAGAGTGGGCACATCCCTGTTCGAGTGACAGGATCCTCTCCTGTGCCCTCTCACATTAAGCCCCTTGCAATTGGCATCCAATAATGAACAGTTTAGGAGCGTTATCAAGAAAGGTAAAAGACTGTATGTGGGGAGGAGTTTCTGAGGTTTCTCTTCATAACTACAGTTTTTAAAAAGCCCCCTCTAGACTTTCTAGAATGAAGGTAAAAAAGATTCTCTGAAAACATCACCTAACAAATTTGTTTTGGGTGACTTGTGCCCTGATTCATTCCACTGAGGCCTGTGCACGCAGAGGTGAAAATGACTAAAGGAGTCCTATATACCTGGATGCAGCCTGCCCCTGGTGTTCCCAGGTGGTGCTCCTGGCTGCCTGGGCTCTCTCCCATTCTGGGTGCTCAAGTGCTCACCTCACCGTTGAGTGCTGCGGCCTCCTGGCTCCGGTCCGGGGTGGGGTGCACCACGGGGAGGGCTGTGGGTTTTACTGCGATGAGCTGCACGGATCCAGAGGACGAGTCAAAGGGATCAGCAGCCGCCTTGCCAGAGCTGTCAAATAGAACTGCGCCTTCCTCTTCATCACTTGCGGGCACTAAAGAACAAATAAGTACATCGGTTTTATGGCCGGAGGGGAGCCTCAGGAACATGGGGGATTTATGTGTGATGCTAACAGCCCAAGGACATTACTTGACTCTAAACGACCTCAGAAACAACATCTGGTTCTGTGCCAAGGGCTCACTGCTACTCATGCATTTCTTTTAAACGTAAGGCCTACTGTGTTATCCATGGGTAGGAAAGAATTTTAAAAGTCTGAATGTAAATGGTAAAAACCATTTTTTTCAAACTTGCGAAAAAAACCTTTAAAAAAAAAAGTAAATTTTTTTTCTCCAAGTTTGAGTCAGAGATGGGAAAATGTTTGCTATGTTTGCAAGTTCCATTTGGCCAAACGTGGAACTCTTCTTAAAATATGACAATCCATTGAGTAACAGCATTCAGTTCAGTCTCTGACACCAGAGTTATCCATTTTTGCACGATGTTAAGGTGACGAGTCTTCCCTGGTCAGCCAGCCATAGTAATTGCAGCTGACACTTTTTTTTTTCCCCTAAAGGCTGCTTCTCAATGATTTGAGTTTCAGTTTTTTCGTTTGTCTAAAACAAAAGAAAGCTAAGAAATAACCACCAGAGAAACTAATTTAAAGCTGCAGACAACTCCCCTAATTAAATAGAGCAATTTTCACCCACACTCTTTTGCATTAATTCTCGCCTCTGACAGATGATAATTCTACTGTGATTGCTTCCAGAACTAAGCCGACAGGAGGAGTTCCAGGGCCAGTGGTACTTGCTGATTTACTTCTCCTTAAAGCATCTTCCCATTAACTGACTATAAGAATGACAGTTTGTTGAGCATGGCTGGGCGAGAGATAAATTAAGCCTGTTCAAGCAACTAAACCAGCAGGCAATTTAGGAACAAAATAGGTGTTATTAAAATACGAATGTAATAGAAGTGTATTTATCTTTCCTCCTGTCTGCTCAAGAGATTGGGATGTTATTTAAATCATTGAGAAACACATAGTTTGTATCATTCTGTCGCTTGCCATAATCACCGAACATTTGTCAAATTAAGCCAAGTAAATTGTGGCTAAAACGCTTCAGAGTCTAACAATGGCTCTAATTGGAGTATTTTTCGGTTCTGTGGACTTATTGGCAAATAGCAGGCCACCGAACTGCCAATGACAGAGGACAATCTCTATTCAGACATGTTACCGGATGCATAGGAGTTTTGTGGGGCACTCCTGTCTGACCCCCATTATCTCCCACCTGGACACCTGCTATGAACGCCATCTATGGTAGCCAGCCTCCCAGATGTCTACCTCCTCAGAGTCACAGACCAACCATAAATAGGACCGACCTGTGTAACCACAAGGAAATTGCAGAAGTGACCGTGTGCTACTTCCACGGCTAGGTCATTAAGACACATTGTGGCTTCCACCTTGCTCTCTCTTGGACCCCTTACTCTGGGAGAAGCCAGCTGCCATGTTATGAGGACATTCAAGTAGCCCTATGGAGAGGTCCACGTGGCAAGAAAATGAGACTCCTGCCAACAGCTACGTATGAGCCATCTTGTAAGTGGATTCGGCAGGCCCAGCCAAGTCTTCAGAAATGACTATAGCCCAGACTGTGACCTCATGAGATTCTGAGCCCAAACCACCCAGCTAAGCCACTCCTGGATTCCTGACCCACAGACATCATCCAACACCATAAATGCAGATTGTCGCTTTTGGCTACTAGGTGTGGGGGTGATTTGTTACGCAGCAATAAATAACTGATACACCTCCTAAACGACTCCCTCCTCCAAGCTTCCAGTCTGTCCTCCTATCCCTAAAATGCATACTCCCCCAGCAGCCAGGATGGATCTTTTTAAAAGACAACCAGGTCACAGTACTCCCTTGACCAGAACCCTCTGAAGGCCTCATGTCTCTCAGAATAAAACTCAGGCCGCCCAGGTTCTGTACAACCTGGTCCTGGTGACCTTACCGAGCTCATTCCTCCCTCTCCCCTTCATCCCCTCTCCAGCCACAACGGCTTCTCGAACACAGCAGGCTTGTTCCCACCTCAGGGTTTTGTATTAGCTGTTCACTCTGCTCGGAAAGCTCTTTCCCCAGGTCTTTGCATGCCTCGTTCCTTCTTAGTTTTCAAGTTACTGCTTGAAAAAAGACTTTCCTTGTCCACCCGCCTAAAACAACCTGCCTCATCACCCTGGTATATTTTCTCCACAGCATGCAATGCTCTTTATTTGTGTGCTGACACTAGAATATGAGCCCCATTCTTGCCCATATTTTTAAAGGCAATACCGATTGCCTTTAATAACATCTCCTAGGTAGCTGGCTTTCAATAGGGATTTGCTGAATAAATGATGAATAAAGGAATGACTAAAATTTCCTGACTTGGAAAGGAGATGTTAGTACCTGCAGAACAGGAAAACATGCAAAGAGATGGTACTTAATACTTTTATTGCTTCTGGGTTGTGACATCCTCACTCCCCGCCCCATGGACAGGATAAAGGGAGGAGCATAACTCTGAGGAGACAGAAAAAGGATGTACAAACTACAGTTCATTTTTCATTCTCACTGTCAGAATGGTCAGATTCAGATTTGCACAATAATTCCTCTTGGTTTAAGAGAAAAATAATTAGTGATCCCCCCCCCCCAAAAAAAAGACTATATGGAAAAATACATTAAAGGGCATTACATTAAATATTAATACTAAAATGCTGTGTGAGTCCAGCAGGTTCATGGGAATATTTAATGCATAATCAGTCCTGAAAGAAAAAGCACCAGAGAATGCTAAACAAAAGGGCCACCGTTAAACTGCTGAAGTGTCCTAGATACCATCGCCGTCATCTCAGTAAATGCCGCCATGCGGATCTGGTTGTGTTGGTCTGAACTTCTGCAAATCAGGCTAAGAAGGGAGATTTCGTTTCTTGATGTTTATTGTACATTGGCATGGCGGGGGAGGGGGCAAGCCCTCCCATTTGAGGCAGAAAATGCTCCTGAACAATGCACGCTCTTTCTTTCTGGAATTTCCCTTAAAGCTCAGAGAAGATTTATAACTAGCGTCACCGGCCTCTGGTGTTTATCAGATAACAAGCAAGTCTTCACCTCTCATTGAGAAGGCGCAGAAAGAATGAAAACTAAAGCTGTGTTTCTGAGCTAATATCTGACCTGTCTCTCAGTGTCTTAAAGGAAGGTGTGCAATTAAGGGTTTATGGAAGTTTTTGCTTTTAAATGACTGAACATTTAAATATATATATTACGTCCTCATTTTGAACTCATTTCCCGAAAACACTTTTTCCAAGGTGACATTGGTTCTTTTTGTTTTTTTTGTTTTTTTTTTAATTTCAGAAAGAGGAAGGGAGAGAGTGATAGAAACAACAATGATGAGAGAGAATCATTGATTGGCTGCGTCCTGCACGCCTCCTACTGGGGATCGAGTCCGAAACCCAGGCATGTGCCCTGACCAGGAATCAAATTGTGACCTCCTGGTTCATGGGTCAACGCTCAACCACTGAGCCACACCGGCTGGGTAATATCGGTTTTAATTCAAAAGTTGAAGTGTCTGTATTTGGTTGAAAAAAATTCTACATTCTTTTGCTTTCAAAATCCTAGCTGTCATCTCTGTCTTTCCCATTTGTATTTAAACATCGTCCTGAAACAGACTCGAAAGCAGGGAGCTAATGAGGCCATTGAGCTACAAGGACCCACCCAGCCGCGTTCCTGGAGGGATAATGTCTTTCCCTTTTAAAGGTCTTATTTTCGCGAAAGTGGAAAATCACAAGGTACAAATGCAACAAAACTGGTGGGAACCAAACAGTTTTAGAATGACAGCCTGGAACATTAACATTTGTTCATTAACCTTAGTAACTCTAACCTCTAGAATGGATACCGAGCCATAAAACAACAGTATCTGAATATTCCATACAATAGTCCATTCTCAGAGACCACAGTCACACATTAAAATACCTTTCGCAAGCTGACAAATACCTTTTTATATTTCTCCACAATTTCAATGTTATTTCTTTCCTTCCTCCTTTTCTCCCATTCCTTAGGTTCATCTTCCAATCCAATAAAATACACTACTGATTTTTTTTGGGGGTAGACTCTAACCTAGCATTATGATAAAGTGGAGCCCTTTGATAAAAAGGACAAGTGTAGGTTCCGTTGAAGGTCCATCCTAGAATTCTGATGTGCTTCAGCATCTGTTTTCATTAAATGTGTTGGTGCTATCGTTTCTATTTGAAAATTTCTAACGGAAACCTCACTGGGTGGGAACCAGTGGTAAAACAGAAGCCATCAACCCTGAAAATTCACTGGGCTGACTTCTGGCAAAAAGACAATGCAGCAAAGCACTGGGAACCGGGAGAAAGGATGGCGTTTAGATAAAGCTATTGCATGAAAACCTCAACCTGGCCGGTAATTGCATTCTGCTGGTGCACCGTGCTGTTGTCATTTCTGAACCTGATGTTTAAATAATCACAGTGACCCAAACAGAATAAGGAGGCAGGCAGAGGAGGTGGCAGAACAAGGATGGGGGAGGTCAGCAGGGACATTTCGAGCAAGTCAGTGTCTCCTCAGAGGCATGGGGAGCGATGGGATCTGAAACCGGCCCTGCTCCTCCTTGTCTATGAAATAAATGCAGGGAATGGGAAAGGCATCATGTTGTACGTGTGTATTTACTGACAGAGGAGTCTGTAGGCTGCACATTCTTTTGCAAGAAAAAGGCCACAGAACAGTATGTACATTGATCCCGTTTTACAAAACAAAACAAAGCTACACAACAGAAAACAAAGATACGGTGTGTTGTCATATGCGTAGTAAAAAGTCCTGAGAAAGACATGCTATGTTATTCAAGGCCATTTGAGGACTGGGGTAGGTGATGGGGGATCTGGACGAGGGTGGACTTTGACTTGACCTTATATATTTCCAGGAAGAATATAAAGGCAGGCAGGCAAGGAGGTTGGGAGGGAGTAGAGAAGCAGAGAGGGTCCCTTGATTGGGTGGTGATGGCAGTCTCTGCACTTGGTTAAAACAACTTTCCCCTGTGTCTTCCCTCTCCATTGTCTCTGTGTGGCCTCCCTTCTTCCCTCCCCACTTCTCTCTTAGCACCTTGCCCTGGGAAGGAAGAGAAGAAAGTTGCTAAGTTCACGTCCCCCTTCACATGTCGGAGCTCGGGCCCTCTGTGAGCTGGCTTGGCCGAGAGTGGATTGGGCAGGACTTCTGGCCCCAAGGAGGACAGATGTCCCAGGAAAACCCCACGTGTCACAGCCTGGTTCTGGAGTGGACAGCAGTCTCCGTGTTACAGGGCAGGGGAGCTCAGGAGAAGAAAAAATTCAAGGATCAAATCAGCATGACATTCTAAACAAGTGTTTTATATGATAGCTGGGCATGGGGTCTATTGTGGCATTCTTTCTTTTCTTTCTCTCTTCTTTCTTTTGTCAGAAACAAAGAAATAAGTAAGCGACATTTGAAAGCAAAGGAATATTCTGGCACTAGCTTCCAGAGAGAGCCCCTGCGCCACACCTCATCCAATTCCTCTAAAAAGGAAGCACAACTAAGCAGACTGCCAGATGGTTGGGCTTTCCCCCTGGCATTTCTGTAGGACCCTGCCTGCAACCCTTGGAACTCCTAAAGCAGCGGTTCTCAACCTGTGGGTCACGACCCCTTTGGCAGTCGAACGACCCTTTGACAGGGGTTGCCTAAGACCATCCTGCATATCAGATATTTACATGACAATTCATAACAGTAGCAACATTACAGTTATGAAGTAGCAACGAAAATAATTTTATGGTTGGGTCACAACATGAGGAACTGTATTCAAAGGGCCAGAAGGTTGAGAATCACTGTCCTAAAGGAACCTTCCTTGTTCCGGGTGGCAGCATGGGGTACTTGAATCTGGTCTCCAGGACGCCGGCATCACTCATGGAAGGACCGAGTGGAGAGGAGGATCAGAACCAAGGTGGGACTGGGAAGACAGGGAGGCTGCACCCTGGGGTCCGGCAGATGTGAGCTATACACAGATGGTGCCACAGCACAGCCAGGTGGCTCAGAGGACTTACCAAAACCCCAACACCAAACCTTTATAAGGAGGAAGATCTGTTTGAGAAACTCAACCATTAAGCTTCCCTGGAAAACAGAGGCAGGAGCACAGGCTGATGTCTAGGATAATATTTATCACTGTGCTATTTTTCCTGGGAGAGGGGGATTTGCAGCATCTGGACTCACTGGCCTAGAATGAACCCCCGGAACCTATCAGGGGAGTCAGGGAAAGAAAACGGGGGGAATCTCCAAAACAAGCAACATTTCAGAGACCTGCCACCCAAGAGGACCTGGTGCTAGAAATGTCAATTCACCCCAGAATCGAAAAATCTCTAAGCAAACATCAGTTCATTCTGCATTAGAGTTTTTTAAGGCCCTGCACAATTCCATAAGAACAGGAGCCAGGATAATTCAGAGACGGGGGTCAGGCAATACTCTAACAGGTAGGTAGGAAACTGACTTGTGGTCTTTGTAGGACAAAACAGAAAGAAGAAATGAGGGTGGCACACTGGGGTGTGTGAGTGTGTGCAGACCTGTGTCCACGGGTGTGTGCACGCACATGTGGGACAGGCTCGAGGGCGGTACTTGGCAGGGAAGGCTTCTCACCATTTCTCTTCCGTGCCTCCTCCTTTGTCACTTTCTGCTGTGCCGTTACATTCTGGGGCGAGCGCCTCCCTGAGCTGGGCTTCCCTGATTCGTTGCTGATGACAGAGCCATTCTCACTGGGTGACCTGCTGGAGGTAACCATAGCAACAAGGAGATGGTAAGTTTCGACTCGCACAGCCTCCTCTCAAGGTTATTTTATTTGCACAGTTTATGTCTGTAGCCTTTCTTTCTGGTTTTACCTACAAAAAAAGAAATGATTCGGAAATTTAAAAAAACACCCGTACTGCAGCCGCGGTTACGTAGCTGGCTGTCCTGAAGTGCGCTGACCGGTGCTTAGCTCGGCAGAGAAGTTCAGTGAGCGCAGCCCTCAGTCCCCATCTCTTTTTCATTAACCCCCAGTGACTATGGAAATGGTTTAAGCATGCCCTCTTATGAAAACACAGCACTTTGGAGGTGTTGCTGAGTGTCTGACTCACAGGGCATCTTCAGGGACATGTAGGGATCACAGTTCTCTTTGGCTATTCTCTATACAGACTATACCTTAGCTACTGAAGATGAAGTCACTCCACCATTAAATTCTTCACTCTAACTCTCTCTCACCCTCTCTCTCTCTCACACACACACACACACACACACACACACACACACTCTTAACTGTGCTAACTGCTAACTACTTTCATTTGAAACTATAATTTGAGTTATTTTCATTCATTCAGGAAATGAGCACCCACTGTATTGGGCATTGTGCCAGGTATACAGGTATAGAGGGCACGTATAGAGGGAGGTGGCCAATCAACCCTGGAAGCCGGAACTCCCCCTGCAGGTAGTGGCTTTCCCCACACGCTGGAGAACCTTCTCTTTTTTATTTATTTATTTTTAAAATTTTATTTTATTTTTATTGATTTCAGAGAGGAAGGGAGAGGGAGAGAGAGAGAGAGATAGAAACATCAATGATGAGAAAGAATCAATGATCAGCTGCCTTCTGCACGCCCACACTGGGGATCGAGCCCGCAACCTGGGCAAGTGCCCTTGGCCAGAATCGAACCTAGGACCCTTCAGTCCGCAGGCCGACGCTCTATCCACTGAGCCAAACCGGCTAGGGCAGCACCTTCTCTTTACAGTCTCTCCTACAATGCAGCAGCTGTGGCAAGCGTTTAGACAAGGGAAGCCACAGGGCCTTCTCGCCTTCCCTAGGGCTGGACTCTGGCCTTCTGGACCCAGTGGGAAAATGGGCTCTGGAGAGCCCCTGCTGAGTTCATGCTGAGTGAGTTCACGCTCCCTGGGGCCTTAGATCACGCCAGCCTGTGGGTGGGCTGAGCATAAAGACCAACTGCCTTCCCTCTGTGGGAGACAACAGGGGGCAGGTATCCAGAGGCCTCATCCAACCCCTTGTTCATCTATTGTCAACTGTCCAGATTCAGAACCTAATGGCATCCGACCCCTTTATCCATGGAAATTGACTGGATAAAATGCAGCACTTGCTAGTGGATGCTCCTCTTCCTCCCTCCTCATCCTGTGGGAACTTGGAATTCTCAGTTCTGTACACTTCCATGTACTTCAGCACCCCAAAAATCATGAACACTGGAAGTGCCCGCTCATGCCATGCATGGGCCAAGGTAGAGTCTGCCAAGAGCAGAACACATAGTCCAAATGGGATGTTCTTGTCGAAGTTTCACAGATGAGTATAAGTTTGGGAAATGTTTACTCTATTCCTAATGCACGTGAGGTCTGCCCTGTCATAAAGAGACTCATCGCATTCTGTTTAGTTCAGCATTTTCTAGTTTATTTTGCTATAGATCTCTTTTTACCATAACAACTTCTTAAACTCTGACTCATCCACTACCACTTCCTCCAAGGTTCACATCAGCCTCTTTGAACTTCTTGTTCTCCTTTAAGCAAATCAAAAAGTTCCTGCCTCTGATTTGCATATACTGTTCCATCTGCTTAGAACAGCGGTTCTCAACCTGTGGGTCGCGACCCCTTTGGGGGTCGAATGACACTTTCACAGGGGTCACCTAAGATCATCAGAAAACACATATATAATTACATATTGTTTTTGTGATTAATCACTATGCTTTAATTATGTTGAATTTGTAACAATGAAAATACATCCTGCATGTCAGATATTTACGTTATGATTCATAACAGTAGCAAAATTACAGTTATGAAGTAGCAACGAAAATAATTTTATGGTTGGGGGTCACCACAACAAGAGGAACTATATTAAAGGGTCGCGGCATTAGGAAGGTTGAGAACCACTGGCTTAGAACGTCCTTCCTCTAGATGATAGCCTTGAGGCTCACGCATCATTTCCATCAGGTCTTTCTCAAATGTCCCTCTATCAGAGAGGCCTCCCCTGACTTCCTGCTAAAATAGCATCACAGCCCCCTCTCCAGCTCTCTGTGTCCTTACCATGCTTCGGTTTTCTTCTTCATATTCACCACCACTAGACCTGCTATGTATCTCTTTCTCTGTTTGCTTATTGTCTATCTCTTCACTAGACTGTAAATCTCAAGAGAGCAGGAAATTTGTCTAGTTCACTGCAGTATCCCCAGTGCCTGGTAAACAGCAAACAATCAATAAATATCTGTGAGGTGAAGGGAAGGAAAGTGGGAAGGAGGCAGGCAGGACATGGCTTTTCCAGCCATTGTGGTCTCGAGGCAAGGGAGAAGGGGGTTGGCAATGGGAGTTTGTTAAGTCAGCCAACAGGGCTGACCTTAGGGCTCATTACCTCTTTACAAGGCGATTGCAAAGTCCTTCTAGTGAGTCTCCTGGCCTCTAGCCTAACTCTCCCTTCCATCTTCCACATTACTACCTGAGTCATCTTTTAGGCTGGACATTACTGTCGTCCTGAAGAACTTTCCGTGGCTTCCCATTGGCTAGAGCACAAATTAAAGCCATCTACAATTTTAATCTGTCTTCTGGTTTCATCCTTCCCTACATCCCGGCCCCCATGAACTCTAAACTCAAGGAAACTCACCATTAAGTGAACGTGGCTGTGCCTTGTCTCTCCTGGATGCCTTCATCTCTTTCCACCTATTGACACTCCACACACCCTTCAAGGCCCAGCTAAAACACAACCTCCTCCACGATGCCCTCCCTCCTCAGGATTAAGTTCTTCCTCCTCTCTTTTCCACAGCACTTTGTTCAGACTCCACGGTGGGCTTCTGCAGATCATGCTTGGATTCCAGCTATTTATCTCTCTGTCTCTCCATCACAAGATTCTTGGGGTCAGGGATCGATCGTAAACCTCTTTGTAGTCCTCCCAATGCATGTCAATGAACTCTCTTCATAGTGAAATCTCAATAAATGGTCTTGAACTGAAATCATAAACCACGGAGAAACTGCCAGATAAACTACAACTACGCATGCTAAATCGAAGCAACTGCTTTTACCGTAAGTTAAAACGTGTAAGGGTGACATCAGTGCCAAATTCATTATAATAAATGTAAGAGCTAAAGCTCTGCTGTCGTGGTTGATCTGCAATACAAAACCTTACGAAGGGTGGCTCAGGAGAAGCAGGTATTATGATTCTCCTCAGCTCCTTCAGTCTCCTTTTCAAATATTCAAAATGAGCGTGAAGGGGAATTTGTAAAGAGGACAGTGGGATTCACTTGAGGGCTTTGGTTCCTCTCACCATCCATTATTTCTCTTGTTGACACAGAGAGGCCAAAGTTGGCCCCTTGCCTACCTCTTCCTGGTTTCGGTGGACTTGGCCGTCTTGATGGTGCTTCCGTCCTGGGCGACGTCCCTTTCCTGCGAGGCAGGAGCATCTCTGACAGGGAGCGGGAGGACCACCGTCTCCTGCGTCACGGGGATGACCTCCTCGTCCGCCCCTTGCTGGCCCAGGTGCTGTTTGGCATAATCAAAGCCTTGCACAGGCTGCAGAGAGGAAACAGAGCTGCAGTCACATTTCTGGTAAAGTGTGACTAACAGCGGCTTTAGGAGAAGTCGGGCGGGAAAGTGCGTGTGTCAGGACCCTACTTAGCTTTCCAGTGAACAGGAGGTCAGTCATCTCCATCATAATTTGTCTTTGCAAAATCAGAGTCCGTGTGGATTCCACCAAGCTTCAGAATCTCTATATAAGACTTACTCAGAAAAATGAATAGTGAAAACAAGATGCAAATAACGTGTGTGGGAACACACTTCATTTAAGGATTTTTAGGCCACTAATTTTAAGTCTCTGGATATGACTAATTAGAAATTCTTCACTGATACGTTAAACAGGTCCTGCCATCTCCTTCCTAGGAATATTCCATCATCCCTTAACTCCCGTACAATAAAAGGTGCGTGACTTGAAGTCACTTGACTTGCCAAGTAACTTGAACTTTGAACATCAATTTTCTCATCTGAGAAATGAAGACGATCCTATCTGCTTCACCTCCACCACGCTTCAGTATTAAAGGGGAATGAATCACAGATCTGAAAACAGAGGGAGAGAAACATGCCGCCATGTGGCACTTACGGAATCACTACTTAATCCAGAGCACTGCCTAAAGCAAGTTGGCTGTCCTACCATTTGCTACGGAGACATTAGCAAGGCTTTTACTGCACAATGTCTGAAAGCCCAAGTGAATAGGGCAGCTGTGAGCAAAACCCAACAGACATCTATTAGTGCGCTAATAAAAAGCCAAGAGGCCTGTTAAAACAATTCCTGGGAGTGTCTCCGTCCTGCTTTATGCTCCAAAGGAGCACAATACACATTTGAAGCAGGACAATGGGGTGGTTAGTAGCGACAACTCCGAAAGCAGACTGCCTGGGTTTAAATCCCGACTCTGCCACCTACTAGCTGGGTGACCTTAGGTAAGTAACTGAGATTCCCTGCACATCAGTTTCCTCGTTGGTAAAACGGAGATAGTAATAGTGTAAACAGGATAAAATGTGTCTGGGTGTGAGAGTGATATGCAACCACCCTCGAAGGGATGCGGTGTGGATTAAATAAGTAAATTTAAGTCCGGCATTTAGCTAAGTGCCTGGCACACAGTATGTGCTCAATCAATATTAGCCAATATTGTTTGCCTTGCTACTAAATCTTAGCCCAGATGGAATGGACATCAGTGATTCTCTTCACGAAAATGTGGGGGTGAAACTCCATCTCCACCATTTGAGTTCTAACAGAACTTGATTTGGTCAGAAGCTCTTCCTTCAGCATCTAATTTAGCTGAGAAATAAAACAGGAAGGCTCCAGCTAGATTTAATATTCTAGGACCGTGGCCCAACTGGTCAAATCTTGCAACCGAATCTCAGAACAGAAGGGAGTTTTATTGCTAAGCCCAGCAAAGCTTCCTTATTTTAAGCTGTCTATAGTTTTGCCACAGACAGTTTCCCCAATTCCCTGGGACAGTCTCTCTGGGCAGTGTGCTCACCCCTCCCTCTTCTCTGAGACACTCACACTCTGACCCATGTAGCCCGCCCTTGACAAGCCACTGACATTCTCTGCCAGGATCTGGGAATGTTTCTGCACGAGTGTTTGTCTATTCATTTCCCTCCCCATCCATGGGGCCACATGAAACAGAATGGAGCTTTTGGATGACTGACAGTGTTCTTAGAAGCTCTTACAACCAACTGGTCACCAATTGCATTCAACTGAAATGTTTCTAGAAGCTGACCTTTGCTCTCCAAGTCCACTGTCTTACTGACTCCTGCCTTGGTCTCAACACTTCCATTCTGCTCCTTTGCCGGCCTGCCCTTAACAAGCCTCCAAAGTTATTTCCCTTGAACCACATCAGGTCATTAACAATGATTCATGGCACCTAATCTCTACGACAAGGCATTCAAGGCCCTTCTCATTCTGGCTGAACCCACCTGCCCAGCCTCATCTCCTGCCGGCCCCTTTTCTGCAATACTCCCCCACTCCCCCCCCCCATTATCTTATTTGATTTTGTCCCAACTATAGTTATTTAGCAGTGGCTTGTGCCAGGGGTTGTGCTTGCTGCTGGAGATAGAAAGATGAATAATAACTGTCCCCCTACCCTCAAGAACTTCACAGTTGCAGCTTCACTTGCTATTACTGGTACAGTACCAAACACATTACATACACTTGTCATTTATTCTCACCACAGTTAAAGAGGTAGGTATTCTCCCCATTTTAAAGATGAAAAAACTGAGGTTCAGAGAGGTTAAGCAACTACCCAGGCTCACACAGCTGGTCTGTGGAGCCAGAGCCCAAATACCTAACCACTGCTGATGATTCTTCCCACGGCCTCTCCTTTCCTTCTGCTGCCTGCCATCTTGGTTGGGCATCTCCTACTGTACTTGGCCTTGCTTCTGTGCTGAGACTCCTGGCATGTCAGTGAGTAGCTGGGCGTCTCCAATGGCAGCCAAGACTTCCCAAGAACCGAGTGAGGAGGACAAGCTGTCTCTGGCCCTCTCCCCCTACCCCCACTTCTCTCTGGATTTGGCTCCTCACCCTTCACGTTGGGCTGAAGTTCCCTGCTGGATACTTCAGGAGTCTGGGCTGATAACAGGTAAGCAGAAATAAAGACATTAAGGAATGACAAGAGGTGGTCATAGTTATTAGGTTAATAACAGCCCCTGCATATGTTCAGTACTTAGAGCCTGCAAAACGCTGACACCTCACTTTGTCCTCACAGAGTCCCACAGTCTTCATCACAGTCTTCATTTTACACGTAAGCAAATAAAAGCTTAAAAGGTTCAGTGACTTGCCCAAGATCACAAGCTAAGTGGTGAAAGACTCCTAGTCCCTTACTCTTCTGACTGACAGGGTAGTGGTCTTTCAATCTCCAACATAGAAACTGCCCGAGATGAATTGCCCATGAGATACAACTAGCAATCCCCAATCCCTTTAACGCATCATCATGAAGTCTTTATAGTTACTTCATTGAATTTTATAAAACTACCAAATCAAATTATCTCTAACAATTTCAAAAGTAGACGCGTTACCCAGATATCTTAAGAGGAAAGCATTGTAATAATAAAAGCCAACTTGTACATAATATTTATTATATACCAGGCGCAGCTCCAAGTAATTTACATAACTCAATCCTCACAACCACCTACCATCCTCCTTCCACAGATGGGGAAACTGGGGCACAAAGAGATTAAGTACAGGTCATACAGAGAGTATGTGAGAGCGGGGAAACAGCTGGGCATCTTTGGGGGTGACTGACCTCACCTGAGCAGATGGCCATGCCAACCACTGCAGGCCCCCGAGCTCCATGTACACCTGGATACAGCCCTGACTAGAGTCTCCTAAGTTACCTGTCCCTTGGAGCCATGTTCCCTTCAAGTATATGAAGAGAACAACTGGGAAAAGGCTGTGAACTCAATGACGAAGAGTAAAGAGAAGTGAGCGAGGAAGAAGGAGGTGACTTCCTGGCCCTCCTCTCAACATTCTACCTGCAAAAGCCCGGTTGACAACAATGGTGACGGGTCTGTCTCTGAAGGATACGGGCCTCACACCCTGGCCTTAGCGCCCAGGACAGCCACATCACCTCCTGTTAGCGTGTTAAGTCTATCACTGAGTCTCAGCCAGATCCCCAGAGCCCTCTGGCACTGTGGCCTGCATTCTAAAGACGCAGTGATGTCCAGGAGACTGGGAGACCACCCTCCTGGCCTGTGGACTGGTGGCAAGGGCTAACTTTCTCATTCCACCCCGTCCCTTGGCATTTAATGCATTCTGCTCACACACAGGGCATGAGAAGTGATGCAGGTGGCTCTCCTCTTGCAAACACGGCAGTGTCGCTGGGTCGCAAGGGCAAAAGGATGCGGTAAGAAAGATTTCCACCCCCTGGTTCCCCGTGATCAAAGGGCTTCGGCAATGAAGGTGCACAGTCCAGCCCCTTTGAGGGAGAAAACAACCAGCATCACCACACACAGGTGAATTCAATCGTCTCGTGCAACAGAGAGTTGCTTGACTTTCAGCATCAGCATAATGACCAGGTAGGAACATAAAAAGGGGCTACAAGAACCCACAAACATTAATCTGTTCCAACTTCAGGTAGCTTGCAAGTCAGAAGGTATGCTGAAATCATGTGCCGGCCAAGTCATCTTGGAAAATTAATAAAATGTCGGCTTCACCTATAACACAAAGGTGGCATTTACGACCTCAGTGAGGCATGTTTTGCATCCCTGGACTGGGCTGCAATTACATTCTGGTGATTACTGCTGTGTCTGAGAGGCTCAGGTTGTAAGTAAGCTCCGATGGAAATGAAGCACCCCTACTTGGAACAGTTTCAATTTTCGCTGCTTGGATCGTTACCAACATCGTGATGCATCTGGGAAGCAGCTTGCTTTCTGTCAACAAAATCAGAACAACATTCTTCGGGGTTTGGCTCTTCAGTATCAGGGCGTCTGCTCAGGCTGCAGCTTCTCAACAAGTGAATTGGTTTAATAAACAATCAAATTCATTTCATTTCTTTGGCTGAAGTGAGGGTTGATCACCCAGCAAGAATGAGGCATGTGTGACTCCCAGCAAGAATGATCTCCATGACATGCATTCCAATGGATGTGCAATTCCATTCACCGCTTCGTTCCTGCACTGATAGACAAAGCTCGGAAGCTTAGAGCTGGAAGGGGATTCTACCTGCCAAAGCCCAGGGTTCAGAGAGGTGTATAAAGTAAAAGAGCCCAAAGACTCAGACATGGGCCTCAGTCGCCCCTCTGCTGAGAGTTATGTGACTTTGGGCAAGTCCCTCAGTTTAAAAAAAAAAAGTATATATATAC
>NW_005871266.1:1284682-1298956 GCF_000147115.1 Myotis lucifugus | reverse complement strand
TATAGTAATATAGTAATTCAGAGAGGAAGGGAGAGGGAGAGAGAAATAGGAACATGAATGATGAGAGAGAATCATTGATCAGCTGCCTCCTGCATGCCCCACACTGGGGATCGAGCCTGCAACCCAGGCATGTGCCCTAACCGGGAATCGAACCATGACCTCCTGGTTCATAGGTTGACACTCAACCACTGAACCACACTGGCTGGGCCCCCACAGTCTCTCTTTAGCAATAAAATAAAACCTTCCCTGACTACCACCTACCTCACAGGGTTGCTGTGATGAGCAAGCGAGGTTACAGACCTAGAAGAACCCCACAAATTGTAAGACATTATTTAAACATCGGGTATTGGAGGTTATTATATTTCCTTTACAGAATATCATGGAGGGAGCTACGTGACTGGAAAATTAGCCTTTGGAATTTCCTCCGTCCACTTCCCTTCCAGTCAGCAGAGTGGCCAGGGCAGGCCTGTGGAGGCTGGGGGAGTGGATGGGGCTCCTGGCCAGGCTTCACTGGAGCCACTGGAGTTTGATGGTGGACTGGCCGAGGCTCTGCAGCTTGCCCATCATGGCAGCCTCTGAGGATAAGCCACTCTGGCCAATGGAAGAAGGAACATTTTGAGGGTCTAAGGTGCCCCAAAGAGCCCTGTCTTATGAGCCAAGAGACCTAATTCTATCAGTTCTGCTATGTACTAACTGTGCGATCTTGAAGGAGTCACATCTTTGTAAAAAGAGGGTGTCAGAGATGAGGTCTACCCAGATTTCTGTGCCTCAGTTTCCTCCTCTGTAAAACAAGGGCCCTTCTGCTAGGATTGCTGCGAGGATTAGCTGCTCTACGTATAGCACTTGGCGAAGAGTGAGCAGGAGATAAGCATTAGCTATCGTGTCCTGATTATAAAATTAAAGGGTGTGCAATAAAGTAACTCTACTTACCAACGCTTAAAAATGGTCACAATGGTAAATTTCGTTATATACATTTTCCCATAATTTTTTAAACATTAAAACACATAAATTAATGAATAAAGGGTCTTCTTCAAAAGCACGGCTTGTTAGGATGTTTCTGAAGGTACTTCAACGTCTCCAAAGCCAAGAGAGGGAAGACAGGTGGAGCCGCCCTGCAGGCCGGGCTCCTGCTCCCCTCCTCCCCGCTGCCACCGCGTACCTTTGCTCTCTGAGGCAGGTTCATCACGGCGTCTGGCTTGAAGTCGTTCTTGTTCTTCCGGCAGAGCACGGCAGTGATGATGATGATGATGACCGTGACCACGGCGATGGGCGCCAGCACCGCGGCGATGATCCACAGGTTGTTGGGTGGGTTCTTCACCACGGCTGAGGGAAGAGCCAGCGGGAAGCACATGACAAGGAGCACTGGGAAGGGGAAGGCCACCGGAGAGAAATCTCCCTCCACCCCCCAGTCCCAAGTCATGGGATGGTTAAGAGGATTTGGGATCAGAAAGACTCTTGCCTTGGGCAAGTGACTCAAGGTCTCTGAGTCTCAGTTTCCTCATCTGTAAAATGGGGCTATCACATTGAGAGGCGTCAGTGAGACGAGACACGTGGTGCTTTGGTAGCTGCTCAATAAAATGCTAGCCTTCACTATGACTAGGAGGAGGAGGAAGAGGGAGACATGTCAATTTTCCTCATTGGTGATGTCCATGAATCAAAAGAGAAGAAGAGAGAATAAATCTGAGCATTAGAGTAGTGCTGAATCAGAAGGCAAAGGCCACAGAGAGAGGACTCTAAATATTGTTGTGAACTCACCCTCTGAGTGAGCAATGATTAAAGTGTAACCAGTGGAAACCTCCCTTCCACCTTCCCAAATGGCTGGCTGGGGAAACTTGGAAATGCTTCCGTCTAGTCAAAAGGATCTGCCTGGCCCGGCTGGTGTGGCTTAGTGGTTGGGCGTCAACTATGAACCAGGAGGTTAGGGTTCGATTCCTGGTCAGGGCACATGCCCGGGTTGCGAGCTCAATCCCAGTAGGGTGCACGCAGGAGGCAGCCAATCAATGATTCTCTCTCATCATTGAAGTTTCTATCTCTCTCTCCTTCTCCCTTCTCTCTGAAATCAATATATATATATATATTAAAGTTGAATGACAATCTAAATGAATTACCTTTACCCCTGTTGCAATTTGGCTTCCCATGCAGATTTTCATACAGGATAGAGTAATGGGCAGTTAAAAGGAGAAATACCCCCTCCTTGATAGCTCTAATCCATATTTTAAATAGACATACTGCCAATCTGGTTTATACATCAATATCTTGGCAAGTCTGGTTAGCATGAGTTGACCCTCCTGATCCTGCTGAACTAGACTGGCAGAGCTGAGGACCAGACTCTGGAATATAAAGACCCGCCGGTAAGGGCCCCGTGGTGAGGACCTGCCCGGGGAGCCAGCCCGCCTGTCTCTCTAACTGCAACCACCCCCGACTTCAACTGGTGTCGTGACAGCCAAGATCTGCCTCTCACCAGGCAGCACTTAGGTCTGAAGTGCTGTTAGTGCAAAAGAACTTCTTTTCCCCAGTTTCTGTCAATCGGTGATTAATCACATTATTAACTTCTGAAAACAGCTCATTAGATAATGTGCTTCTGTTGACATTAAACATTTAATTGCTGCTGCTTTTAGTAATTTGGTATTTATAGTTTTATGCCTTCAACGTTTTTTAAAGCTTAGACCCGCTGTGAAAAATACCAATATGCCTCTTTTGGGGCTGTGCTATTCTATCCCGATAAAGGAAAATGTATAGTGCATTAGAACATGATATGCTAAACATACATCTAATTTTTTTCATTAGCAGGAATGAAGTATTGACATGTGTTCTGCTCTCACTCAGCTTTATGGTTTTGGTGGATACGTTCCTTCTCAGAGCAGTCTGTAGAATCCTTTCACCTCTATTTAAATGAGGAGAGAATTGATTTATCTTATGTACATTAATAAATAGATTTAACAGTCAAAGAGACAGTAAAGTGAGGTCAACTGAAGTCATCCAAACACAATATATTCATTGGCATAATGATCTAGATCTACAAAGTCATGTACAGAGGTGAAAAGAAACAACTGGTTATTTAACTTGCAAGAACTGCAGTAGAGAAGGGCAGGAAAAGGAGACAACGCTCTGAGCCTCTCCTGTGCGGTAGGCACTGTGATAGGACCTTTGCCTGGGGCTCTTCTTATCCCCAACTTGCAGGTGAGCAAACTGAGTCCCAAAGGGTGAGGTGCTTTTATGAAAAATCATCTCCCTGAAATACACAGTTGAAGTCAGTTCTGAGTTCTCTCACACACACACACACACACACACACACACACACACACACACGTATTTATCAGAAAGAATGAGGTCAAAGGATCCACATAATCTAAACTAAAAATATTCTTACATGGAACAAATGTTGAAAGGGGAAGAAATCTATTCAAAAACGTTTCCTGCTCATTTTTTGTGGCTGTGAAAGCTCGTGACTGGTGTGAGTGGGTGGGGAGGAGGGCCGAGCCCAGGGCCCAGCAGCTGTGAGTGCTCCGCCCACGTTGCTCTCCTGCCCAAACCACCCCACGGCTGTCATTCCACTCGGGGTGTGGCCCACGAGGCTCATGGGGGCCTCTGGCCTCACTGCTGCTTCCCTCAGTGACTCCTGGCTGGTCTCACACCCTCCCCTCTGCCCGGAACCTTGTCCCCAGATATCCTCAGGTGGTCACTCAAAAGTTACTACTTCAGTGATCCTCTTCTTGACACCCTCCCCCTAACAATTTAAAATCACAACGGTTATCTCCTGGACATCCCCTAGCCCTTCCCTGCTTAATTTTTCTCCATGGCACTTATTAGCATCTAACATATTATGTGTTTTGTTTACTTGATCTGCCCACTGAGGAATGTGAGCACCACGTGGTTAGATTTTGTCTGTGTTATTCATTGCTGCATCTCCAGTGCCTAGGAAGTTCCAGGCATATAACAGGCGCCTAAAAAATGAATTTGTTGAAAAATGAATGATCGTGAGTCCCTTGCTTTCTGTAAATGACATTTTTGGGATACATGCCTGATGGTCCTGTAAGATAAACCCGTTCCTGCTCTGGTCTGGGTCTGTGTGGGGAGAATCTTTTCTACTCCATCAGCTAGATAACCACTATGAAGGCCTCTCACTCCAGATCCTGCACAGGGAGCAGGTGAAAACCTTCATAGGAAACGCAGCCGCTTCTTTAGAATTCACTGCTGCCTCATTACCTAGAGGTGATGGGGGTCGAGTGTCACTGCACGCGCCACTGAAGGGCACTGCACACTGGCCCAGAACTGGCCATTTATTTTATCTTATTATTTGCTAATTCTCACCGGAGGGTATTTTTCCATTGATTTTTAGAGAGAGCAGAAGAGATGAGGGAGAGGGGGAAAGAGTGAGAGAGAGAAACATTGATCTGAGAGAGACACATCGATTGGTTGCCACCTGCATGGGCCCAGACTGGGACCTGGGACAGAACCTGCAAGCCAGGTACATGCCCATTAACCGGAAATCAGGCCCATGACCCTTTGGTGGGCGGGCCAATGCTCCAACCACAATGGTGTGGTGACTGGGGAGTGGTGATTGTGGTGTGGGGAGGGGGCAGGTATACCAGGGCATAGAGGGGATAAATGGTGATGGAAAAAAATTAAATTAAAAAAAAGAAGACACTGGAACAGAATGTTAACACCCCCCTCAGAGGGACAAGGTGTTCATTCAACACTGTGACTATTCAAAGTGCTGACCTCAGATTCACATTGCAGGCTGGTTTCAAAACCATTAGGAGAAAATTGGATTTAAAACATCTCTGTTCCTCTCTTCTTCACTGGCCTCAGCTTCTTCCTCATCCAATCCTGGGCATGGAGGCATTTCCCAGGGTCTGTCCTCTAGCTATATCTCTCCCCGTGGACTCGGATTGTCTCTGGGATTTTAACTCTATCCTGTATCTGGGACAGTCTCAAAATCTAGTGTTAATTTTAACCTCTCTCCTGAGATCCAGGCTTGAATTCCAACTTTCTTAACTTCAGCCATCAATATCCCATCAATACCCCCTCAATATTTTATCAGCACCTCCTTGATATCCCCAAAGCACCCCTTAATATCTCATTACTTTAAACTCAACGTGGCCCAGACAGAATAAATTACTTCACCCTTTTAAAAATGCCTTTCCTCTCCAATTCCCTTTCTACTTTCATTACTAGCACCCTATTCCATGAATTACTATATGGGTTCTTAACCTTCAAATCACCTTTCCGTCTTCATTCCCTCTCTCCTTTAGTCCTTCTACCTTGTGGATAAATGAGACATTCACCCACCACTGAGTAAATGCTTAGTAGGTGCCCCAGGATTGTACTGAGCCCTTTCCATGCAATAATTCTCTCCTTTAGTCCTCTGAGTAGTTCTACTAGGTCTGATTTTTATATTACCACTTTACAGATGAGGAAAATGAAGGTCAGGGAAGGTCATTCATTGGTCTCTGAGCTCCATAGCTACAAAGTGGAAGAGCAGGGGGTGGGGTGAATCCAGGTCTGTCTTAGTGCAAAGGCTCTGCTCTCAACTGCTCTGCGTTGGTGTCTTCCAACTGTGTGCCTCCCTCGGGGCCTGGCACAGGCATTTAGCAAAGGTTGGTCTTTTGCCTTCACAAGAACAGAGCCAGGCAGTTGTTGGGGCTGGATGTCCAAAGATAAATGAGATGTGGTAGCTGCTTTTAAAGGGCTCAAGAGGGAGAGAGCAACAACAACTCGTTTGCTCAATGTGATGAGGGCAATGGAAGCCCCTGGAATGAAGAAGGATTGGGGGAAGTGGACTCTGCTTCAGGGGTCGAGGAAGGCTTCAGAGGAACAGGGAAAGTGAGGGATGAATCCTCCTGTGTGGCTGAAGCATTAGGCAGGAAGGAGAGAAAAGTAGGCGGTACAGCTGGAAAAACAGCCCGGAGACCAGGTTGGGAAGTGAGCTGGACATTGGCGGAGTGCCTGCTGTGAAGGGCTTGGGAGACCCCTGTTACAGGGTCTGGATTTTATTCTGTGAACAGCGAAGACCCGTCCGATATACACCTTTTAATGGAGTAGATGTAAGATCAGAATCTGTGTTTCCCAAAGTATAGATAGTGATTCTAATTGCGGTATGGACGGTGCATTAATGACAAAGTGACTGAGGCTGAGTTATTTGGGAAGCACCTGCAAAGTCCGAGAGGACATAACTATGAAACGGAGAAAAGGAGCGAGGACTGTGAATCATGGTAGAAGGGAACTGAGAGGACCAGTGGACTCGGAGGAGACAAAGAAGCAAGGCTGAGGGACAGCAGCTTTGGAGCCAGGCTAACAGGGTCTGGAGTCTGGCTCTCGGAGTCATAGCCACATCTCCGGGCAGTCCCTTAGATGGCCCCTGGACTCTCACTTCCAAAAGGCTCCATGCATCTTCTCTGATACGATCTCTCTCCCACCAGTGCTCTCATACCTTCCACTGTTCCCCTTCAACCGCCATCAGCCAAGTCCCCTCAGCCTCAACCACTCCCCCTGACAGTCCATTTACCTCTTGCTCTACATAAAACCAGCTCTCGCTTTTCTGCCCCTTCCCCAGGCCTTCAACAGAAGTGAGGAGGCCACAGCACTGACAGGTCAGAGTAGAGGATGGACTAGGACAGGAGAAGTGATGCAGAAGAGACAGCGAGCCAGATAAAAAATCTTCAGTAAATTAATCATATTATGTACAGTCTCCTTCCCCTCCCACTAAGGCCAGACTCTGAAGCAATACATATCTCCAAGCCCATCAACTCCTCCTCGGGTTTCTGCACTCCGGGCTATTTGAACTCCTTGCTTTTCAAGCACACCTGGTGCTTTTCACTTCCATTCTTTCTCTCATGCTGCTCCCTCTTTCTGGAAAATACACCCTTCCCCTCTCTCTGCTGAAAGCTTAGCATGTGATACAGATAAGAACACGTTTGCAGTCAGACAGGTTCGTATCTTGGCGACCTCGGTACTAGTTCTGCAGTACTGACCAAGTTAGTTAATTTTCTGAGCCTCAGTTTCCTCATCTGTAATTTGCAGCTGAATAAAGTTGCCCAATGAGAGGAAAAAGTGAGAAAGTCTATATAAAGCAATGAAAATAGCAGCTGCACCTTAGACGGTTTGGTTCAGTGGATAGAGCGTAGGCCTGTGGACTAAAGGGCCCCGAGTTGGATTCAGGTCAAGGGCACATGCCTGGGTTGCGGGCTCAATCCCTAGTAGGGGGTTTGCAGGGAGCAGCTGAGCAATGATTTTCTCTCATCCTTGATGTTTCTCTCTCTCCCTCTCTCCCTTCCTCTCTGAAATCAATAAAAATATATTTAAAAAGAAAATAGCAGCTGCCACAGGGGAAGGTATTCAAAGACGCAGCTATTATTTTTAATTTCCCTTCTCTGTTCACTCTTTTCAGATGCCCCTTCAGAGCGAACCTCCCTGGGTTGACGCCGGCATCACACTGCCCCCTTGTAGCACTTCCCTGCAGTCCACGCCTTTGTATCCTGCATTAGCTCCCTCTCTGCTCTCGGGCAGGGCCCAGCTCTTGGCCATTTCTGTATGTCTTCCAGCACCAAGGCAGTTCATGTAGGACTCTACAGATACTTAGTGAACCAAATTATCTTCAATTCCCCAGCGGACAACCATGATCTCAGCTACGGTGATTTCTCTAGCTATTCACGAGGAGGAAGAGCGGGTAGAATCTGGGTGTAGCAATATCATTACTATCGTTCTAATATTGAAAACATATCCCTTACCCAAAACCTATGGCTTCAAACACAGCTGATTGATTTAAAAAGCTTCTAGTACAGAAATGTTTCTCTCTGGGTCCATTAACAGGAGCTTAGGGAATCACTTTCATTTGCAGGAAACATTTCATGGCGTTAAAAATAATGAATGGAAAGACTATCCCCTTACGGTCAGCTTGCAGGAGGACAACGTGATGCAAGGTCAAGGCCATCCTTTGGGAGTCAATGGTGCTCAGGATCTTGGCAGCCGCGGTCCCCAGCAAAGGCTTCCCGTTGTACAGGGTGTAGTAAGTCAGCTCCGCTGGGTCCTTGGGTCCCGGCACCCGCTGCATCTTCACCATCTTTCAGGAAAAAAGAGGCCATGTTTATAGGGCATCTTGCACAGACCCTGCAATCCCTCGGGCGATCGGTAGGCTCTCTCCTGGCTGCTGAAGCCTTCCGTGGCCAAGGGGACCCACAGTGTACATTTCAGACATCAACCTTAATGTACCTCCCTATCGCCAAACGCGTAAGAAGCCCTGCTGTCGCTGGCGGGGGAGACGGGGAGGAGGAAATATGAACATCTGGGCAGCACAGTTTGAGGCTGCAGAAGAAAACGCTGAAATGGAGATGTCTTCCAGCCTCCAGAGAATGCTGGCCTCATTTAAAAATAGGCCTGCACATTAATTCAGGGCACGTCAGGTTATTCTCAAGCAAGATCTCTAATTCCTGCAAAATTATACTATGTTAGTACAGTTTTGGTAATATTATTATATTTAAAATCCTTCTTTCTTGAAATATTTTTATTGCATGTAATATAATTATATTTAAAATCGTTTTTCTTGAAATACTAAGGTTTATTGCAAGTAACATTATTATATTTAAAAGTTTTTCTTGAAACATTAATGTTTATTGCATTTAACATTATTACACTTAAAATCATTTTTCTTGAAAAAATAAAAGAGTTGGGGGGGGGGGGAGACAAAAAACAAATTCCTGCAATTGCCAGAGAGGGGTGGGGAATGAACTTATATGTCTGCAATTCAAAAGTCCGATGATAAAAGCAGTACCTGGAGACTCAAAGTTCTTTTTCTAAAATAACCTTTGTTGCTTTTTCCCACGATACAAGTTACACATATTCCCTACAGAAAATCTGAAAATTCAGAAAAGCATCAAGAAATAAAACAAAATAAAAACAATCTGTACTCCCTCCACCACAAGCTAATGACTATTTTCATTGTGGAGTATTTGCTTCTATTCTTTGTTTTCTCCCACACAAACCTCTTATTTATCATTTTACAAAATTATTTATAGCACTCTCTCTATAGTATAACATACTGCAATTTTTACTTGTATCTTTAAATGACCTTAAATATAACAAAAGCATAAATGTCAATTCCTACATTCTAACTCAGACCTCATACATTTATTTAGCAAATCCTTTATTGTTAAACACTTAAATTGTTACTCATTTTTCAGCACTGTAATTAACAACTGGAAATCATTGCAAATACGTAAAGCATACATTTTAATACTGACATAATGTTCTACTGTATGCATGCCTCATACACGTTAACTAAACTCCATTTTGAACACTTAGGTTGCTACCAACTTTTCACTATTATAATTAACAACTAATAGACATTATGGTACAGTATAGTGTCTTTCCAAAGTATATGTTACAGATTATGAGTTTTACAGGGTATTGAAAGATATTGCAAAAAATGTTTATAACAGCATTGTTAGGAGCAAAAAAACTAAAAAGTCAAAATTCACTAATAGAATGGGTAGTCTACTATTCTACTATTCTAGTATGGTATAGTCACATAATGAAATGTTATAGGGTAGTATAAATGAACTCTGGCTATTTGCATCAATTTGGCTGAATACAAAAGTCTGACATTGAGCAAAAACAAAACAAAACACACACACATACCCAAAACAAAAAACAAATCTCAGAATATAAAATTTAAAAACAGGCAAAACCAAATGACGTACTGTCTAGGGATACACGTGATGGGTAAAATATATACAGAAAATACAGGCACATTCAATTCTGATAGAAGAAAGGAAATGTGTATAGTAAAAGAAGACACATAAAAAGCTCCTCTGGTAAGCTAAGAATAATGTTCTCATCCTTTGAGTCGTGGTTCTTTTTATTAGTGGTCTTTAAACTCTACATGCTTTTATACCCCTTGGTATATATGCTATATATAACAATTAAAAATAGATATTACTACAACCCAATTAATATGGGTTTAAAAAACTCTGACCGGACAGTTCACAAAGCAAGGTAGACAATGAGCATATAAAAGAATGCTCAGTGGAGAAATTCAACTTAAGCCCTGAGGCACCACTATCACCCCCCAGAATGGCTAAAAGGAGAAGTGCTGATGGGAATGTGGAGTGACTGGAACTCCACATCTGGCTGGTGGGAGTGTAAAATGGTACACTTCGGGAAAGGATGGGGCAGTTTCTTACAGAATGAACATCCACCAACCCACAAACCAGCAATTCAACTCCCATTATATACCTCAGAGAAATGAAAGCACATGGCCAGAGAAAGACCTGTAGAAGAATGAATATGGTAGCTTTGTTTATAAAAGCTAAAAATTGGAAAAAGCCCTGGTATCCATCAACAAAAGAATGAGTAAACTGTAGTACAGTGATTCCCAAAGTGGGCGCTACCGTCCCCTGGTGGGCGCTGCAGCGATCCAGGGGGCGGTGATGGCCACAGGTGCATTTGGGGGCGATGAGTAACTGCTATTAAAATTTAAAAAAAATTAATTTCCAGGGGCTGAGTAATATTTTTTCTGGAAAGGGGGCGGTAGGCCAAATAAGTTTGGGAACCACTGCTGTAGTATATTCATACAATAACAAAAATAAACTTCCAAATAAGCAACAACATGGATGAATCTCATAAATACTACGCTGAGTCCTGGCCGGTGACTCAGTTGGTTGGAGTGCCATCCTGTACACCAAAAGGTTATGGGTTTAATTCTGGGTCAGCGCACATACCTACATTGTAGGTTTGGTCCCTGGTCAGGGCATGTATGGGAAGCAACCGATCGATGTTTCTCTTTCTCTCCCTCCCTCCCTCCCTCCCTCCCTCCCTCCCTCCCTTCTTCTCTCTCTAAAAGTCAATTAAAAAAATTTCCTTGACTGAGGATTAAAAACAAAAACACTGCACTGAGTCAAAAAAGCTTTATACAAAAGAGAACATATTGTAGGATTCCATTTTTATAAAATTCTATAATAGTGTGGAAATGTAGATATTACTAAAAACAAGGGTCTTGCCCTAACTGGTTTGGCTCAGTGGATAGAGCGTCGGCCTACAGACTCAAGGGTCCCAGGTTCGATTCCGGTCAAGGGCATGTACCTTGGTTGCGGGCACATCCCCAGTAGGGAGTGTGCAGGAGGCAGCTGATCGATGTTTCTCTCTCATCGATGTTTCTAACTCTCTATCCCTCTCCCTTCCTCTCTGTAAAAAATCAATAGAAATATATTTTAAAAAAACAAATAAGGGTCTTGTTGGCATTTAAATGTAGAAACCACATAAGATGTGGAAAGGCGATTTCTTTGCTACTGGTCTTTTAGAGTGTCTGGTTTGCCCATATGCCTTGGGACTCATCAAGAAGGGGCTACGGGACGCAGCCTTACCCATACTCACGGGGCCAGAGCGCCTTTGGCAGGGCACCTTACGGGACCGTTTCCTGGACACCGTCTGAAAAGCACTGCTCTCCCCCTTTGGTCTCCGTGTTTACCTCTCTCTTCAAAATGAGTCTCTAGGAGAAAGTCCGTGACCATCTAAAAGGTTCTTGTCTAAATTGCTCACTCGCCCTCCGGAAAGGTCAGACCTGCTGACACTTAGAAAGTACCCATTTCCTTGCATCCTCCGTAACACTGGGTAGTACCACTCCCTGATCTTTGGTAGGTGAAAATGTAATCTTGTGGTAGTTAAAACTTGCATTACTTTCATGACAAATGGAGTCAAACATGTGAAAATGTTTCTCGGTCCTGGCCGGTGTGGCTCAGTGGACAGAGTGCCAGCCTGTGCATGGAAGGGTCCCAGGTTCAATTCCCAATCAAGGGCACATCCTGGGGTTGCAGGTTGGAATCCGTCAGGGTGTCTGCAGGAGGCAACCAATGGATGTGTCTCTCTCACATCGATGTTTCTGTCCCCTCCTCCCCCGCCCTTCCCCCCCCACCCCCGCCTTCTCTTCCCTTCCACTCTCTGGAAAAAAATATCTTCAGGTTGAGGATTAACAAAAAATAAATAAAATATTTATTAGTGAATTTCTTCTTTGGATTCACTTTTTCAAATATACCTGCTAGAGAAATATCTTTAAATTCTAGACCTCTACATCTCCATATTCATGAAAGTGGCTCATCTTTTCAAATAAGCAGCTCCCAAAAGGAAGGTCTCTACATGTGGAGGGAATGTTACTTGCGAAACGTGGGCACGTTATTCCTGTCCCTCAGGGGAGAGGTGGGGCGAGTGTCCGTACAACCAGTTAGAAGGTGAATGAGCTTTCAAATATCTAATAACTTCACTCCATTTCAACTTATTAGCAAATCCTTCTTAGCAAGATTTCTCCAAGGGTAATGTTAGAAGGTGATCTACAGCCCCTGCAAATCAGGGATTTGCAGAAATCAATCCCTACTTGCTTCGCTCAGACCTTTCTGGCAACTAGAGGGGCCGAGCACACTGGGTACTCAGAAGAGAGAGACGCACATGCCACTGGGGGCCCCTTTCAACGCAGAGAATGTTGTTAGATTGTTAGCTTTGCTAATCACACCAAGATTGTAGGTGTGATGAGTAAATAATTTGCCTCCCGCTTCAGCGGAGGCAAATCCCATGTCACTGTCCTCTGAGCGACTTCCTTTCTGCTGTTTGGAGAAGTGTGAATTACAGGGCTTACAGGGAACCCACAGAGGGGAAATCACCAGCCAGGCACGGCGAAATTAACCGGCGAAATTAACTGTCTCCCTTTACCTCAGGACCAGGCTGTCACAGGCCACAGAGACCTTTAGAAACAAAGCCACATCCAACAGGACAAGGGACCAAAGTCACCCACTGTGAACGAGAGGCCTGGAGTCGCCCTCGGGGGCACAGCTGACTCCACAGGAGAGGGGCTCTTTGTACTGACAAGACTGCCTGGGGCATGATCTGCAGACAGATTGTGGTCATGCCTGTAACTTCCTTTCAAACGCTTCCTCGCTGCTTCTTCATCGACAGTGCGAGGCCATGCATGTATGTTTGGGTTTACTTACACCCTCCGAGTGGTGAATTGACAATCAGGAGTTCGCACCCCAGGGCAGTGGGCTAGATTCCAACTGGGAATTCCCCTCGGGAGGCAGCCACCGGGAGTGCCCTTCTGTAATGTGTTATCTTGCTCACAAACGTTAGAAATGGGCTCTCCTTTGGTGAAATTAGGGCTATGCAAGACATGTGGATTGGCTAGAATATGCTAGAGACAGTCTCACTCTTGCTTGAACCAGGTAAAGAATCTAGAGGCTTAGAGTCCCCACTTTGGGGATGGCGACTGTCTGCCCTTAGGGTCCCGAGGAGCAGACTTGGAAGAGTTGAGTGTTTATAGTTTATTTGAGAGATGAAAGGAACTGGTGGGAAGGTGAGCAGGTGATGGGGGGGCAGGGGGGAGGGAGCTTAAAAGGGTGTGTTATTAAGCCAGTCACCACAGTGGGTAATGAAAGCTTAATTCTGTGGGAAAGCTCTGGAAGTGATGGAAAGGATACATTTCTGAAATCTGCTAGCTAAGAGACCAGGGAGCTGGGGTATTTATACCCCCACCCCACTGGTTAATTAATCCCCAGGCACTTCCGGCCGCCATGGTGTGGGCTAGGTGGGTTCCTGCATCTCAAGAGCAATCCTTCCATAAAGGTTCAGAGGTGGCTGCTGGCACTGAGAGAAACGGAAAGGGGATCTGGGCAGAGCACCAACAGCGTCTGCTACGGCTCCTTAGCCTAAATCCCTGTGTGGCCACGTGTCCGTTATAAGCCTGCAAGGTTCTTCTTGTCCAAACTGACTAAATAAGGAAAACAGAACCCGGCACCTGGAATGCCGATGGGTGCATCTGCCATTCACAGCGGTGGTGTGAGAGGGCCTGGGAGTCCCGAGAGCTGGGACTTCACCCAGCCCACGGAACAGGTTGCTGAGTAGCCTGTGCCTGCTTCCTTACAACTGTCTGTTGAATAAACATCTGCATGCGTGCAGCATTTGTTCCGAAACCTCCTTTCCTTATCATCCAGTAGTGAGAGCAGCTAACTCTCACCCGTCATTTTGATGTTATGACCCCTGACCCGCACCCTGAGAGCAGCACTGATTAAATGGCTCGGTCCGTCTGCAGTGTCCCTGCTCCTCTGCACGCAGCATGATGACTTAGTCTCAGGAAGCACATCCCCCTCCCCCAGGTACGAGAAGACCCCAGAGCTTCTCGCGCACGCACCCACCTGCACGGTGTAGCTTCCCAGGGTGGTGGCCGTTAAACCGACGGCCTTGCTGCTGGGACATCATGAACAGCTGAGCTAGGCGCTGCTCCATGACCCTGGCCGA
>NW_005871266.1:1267331-1284582 GCF_000147115.1 Myotis lucifugus | reverse complement strand
GCGCCAAGGCCCTACCTCATGTGAGGGCTTGGCATCCTGACCTCACTTTGCCCTCACAACAGCCCCAGGAGGTAGGAATCGCTATCCACATGTGATTATAGATCAGTGATTCCCAAAGTGGGCGCTACCGCCCCCTGGTGGGCGCTGCAGCGATCCAGGGGGGGCGGTGATGGCCACAGGTGCATTTGTTTTAACTTTTTTTGTATTACCTTTCTATTCTGAGTTCAATAAATAGTTTCATAATTTCAAACTTCAATGTTTCTAATTTACACCTTTCTTTACTATATTTTACGAAAAAGGTAGAAACATTAATACATATATCTTTCTGTTTAATTGCTATTAAAATTTTTAAAAAATTAATTTTCAGGGGGCGCTGAGTAATATTTTTTCTGGAAAGGGGGCGGAAGGCCAAATAAGTTTGGGAACCACTGTTATAGATGCTGAAAGGTTAAGTGACTTGTCAAGGTCACAGCAAGTAACCAGGAAAGTGGGGGTTCAAACCCAAACAAAGCCTGGACTCTCTCCTCCATGGGCTGAGACACGTCTAACACTGCTGTGGTAAATCCAAAC
The DNA here is from genome assembly GCF_000147115.1 of Myotis lucifugus. NCBI lineage: Eukaryota > Metazoa > Chordata > Mammalia > Chiroptera > Vespertilionidae > Myotis > Myotis lucifugus. The sequence continues at coordinate 1,284,012 of NW_005871266.1, read as the reverse complement.
CTTATTGAAGATTACATGTTGTTAGAGTTTATACAGGAACACAGCCTAGATACAGGTCTGGCTAACTGGATTTTCCACTAGTTCCCACTCAGAAACTCGGGCTCCAGGCTACCATTATTTTATTTTTCCTCCTCAACAGCTTTGCTGAGGAATCTAAGCTCCATCCTGCACATTGGCCCCTTACAACCTGGCAAACCACCCTGTTCCATGTCCTCATCTCTCCCTCCTCTGTGGTCACTTTGAGAGCCACCCCAAAGCTGCCCCAGGCCCCTTGGGTACCCTTCCATCTGAGAGCAGGACAGTGGGACAGAAAGAGCAAGAGCTCTTGCCAGTGTGAAACTTTCAGCAAGCAACTGGCCCTGTCTGCGTCCAAGTCCTCCTCTGTAGAAAGGGCGTTAAGTCCACATCACAACAAGGATACTCCTAAAGAGATCTATGGGTGAAATGAGACCAGGTGTATAGGGAGCTTAGCACAGTGCCCAGCGCAAGGAAGGCACACGAAGCTCCTCTTGCCATTGTCCTCCACGGCGGAGCTTCATCTACTCCAGGGCATCTGCAATCAACAGGCAAGGCATCGGTGATGGAGTTCCAGGCAGTGGCTGGTGCATGGGGAAGGATTTTAATGAACACCAGGACTAGGACTGCCGTGGCCACTTACTATGGGAGTGACTGATGGTCTTTTGCTGACAACCCCCCAAATCTAGTCTTTCCTCCAAGTCCCTTGGGAAGCACACTTCATCCCAAACACACAAACACTGCCTTCAAACACAGCCATCCTGGAAATTAAAAAATGCTAAAAACAATCCTTATCTTAAAGAAACCAAAACTTACGTGGGCTGGGGAGTTTGATCTACCACGATCCAGTTAAGGACCATTAATGGCAGCCATCTACTGGGATATGGACACAGCTTGGGTATAAAGAACGTGCCGTTATGATCACATTCTGCTCAGGGCCAGAACAAGCCACGGACACTGAGATACAGAGAATTATTTTTAACTGATTGAGAGGGAAGTAAAGCCCACAGCTGAGTCTCAGAAGTTACTTCTTTGAGGCCATAAATACCAAATAATCCCCATGGAGGGCATAAAGCAGCTCTCTTTCTAGGGCCCTTGTGAGGGACTCCCAGCTCAGCTGTCAGCGGAATTCCTGCCAACAAAGAGAAAAGGCTCAGGTGCTGTTCCCACTGGGGCAGGCCCCACAGAAGCCCCCGGAATCCCCCTGACACAGCCTACCCCTGGGCCCCAGACAGGAGAGCCCCTGCTCTTGCCGATTCAGAGCTGCGCCTCTAGTAAAATGTCATAATCAACCGCTGAAGGGTTACTTCTGAGTTGGCCTCTCCTGACCAATGGGCAGAGTAGGAGAGAGGACACAGGACACGGAGGACTTCATCATGGGTTGATTACTTTGTGAGAATCCCAGGGACGTCAAAGAAAGGGATAGCCAGGTGATGAAAAAGCTCCAGAAGTAGATAGCAGTGACGGTGGTACAACACTGTGAAAGTATTTAATGCCACTGAATTGTACATTTAAAAATGGCCAAAACGGAAATGTTCATGTTGTGTGTATTTTACCACAATTGTAAAAGTTGTGTGTGGGGGAGGGGGGGAGGGGGGAGGGAGGGGGAGGGGGTTCCAGGGAAGTGTAGGAGGTTGTGGGAACCTCCCACAGGGTTACATGGAATCAGCACCTGGACAGCTCCCAGTGCCTCCTTGTTCTATGTGTAAAGAGACTACGTCCTTAGGAGGCAGCTGGGCCTATAAAGTTCCAATGATCAGGCCTGGTTCAGCTTCCTGTATTCGATCGGAACTGTTTTATTGGTGGTTGAATCCGACACATTCAGAGCCAAAAGGACCTAAATGTTCATCTCATATCTTCTGATTCTAAGGGTGAGAGTGTGACGCCCACAGGGTCTGAGTGACTGACTCAAGGACACACTCAGTTCATATGTAGCAGAGCTGAGGCCAGAGGAAACCCTGAAATTGTCCCAAGGCTGGTTTCGCCCCCCCCACCCCACCCCGCAAGCACTAACTGATCCAACTGCCTCAAACACTGTGATGGAGGCCACTGTTTCTTCTGATCTCCAACAGCCACAGCAGCAATAAGAAATGTCCCCCTAGGTAGGGGGACAGGCGTTAGGTTCTAGGAGGATCCTGAGAACAAGACCATGTGTGGAGTTCCTTATTAAGGTTATGTCACTACAGTAGAGGCACAGGCACACGAGGGCAGGCTGAAACAGGAGGTCGTTTCGGACATGCAGTATTCAAGAGTGGATGTGCTACCATTCAATGAAAACCTTAAAGTTAACAGAAGGGGGCAAATCTCTGCAAATTAAAAAGCAGCGTTTCTGGTGGAGAAAAGAAATGATTTTGTAAATGTTACATAACCTGCTGGTTTGGAAAATGTGTTGCTGGGTTAGCATTGTCTCTCTCTTGGGCATAAACTCTGGTGACGTTTATTTTTTAAATTTTTAAACACATTTCTTTAGTTTGACTTAGCAGGTAAAAAAAAAAAAAATCTCTGCATATCCATAGCTCCCCAGGAGAGAAAGAAAAGCAATTTTCTGCAATTTAGGAGAGGTCTTGAGCAGGCCCCCTCAAAAGGCTGTGCTCCTGTGTCCGTGGGTAGGCAGTGGCCCTTCTCGCCTGCGCAGTGTGTGAGGGAGGAGACGGGAGGGAGGAAGCGGGTTTTAGATGGGCTTGCTCGCCCAGGCACATCTTCCATGTTTTATAGGACCTCCCTCCCTCCTTGTTATGGGCGGGACTGTTTCCTCCCAAAATTCAGGTGCCGAAGGCCTAACCCCCAGACCCTCAGAATGCGAATGTATTTGGAGCCAGGTCTTTTAAAGAGGGAATTGAGGTAAAATGAGATCATATAAGTGGACCCTAATCCAGTATGACTGTGTCCTTATAAGAAGAGGAAATCAGGACACAGATACACACAGAGGGAGGACCACGTGAAGGCACAGAGGAAAGACGCCCATCTGCAAGCCAAGGAGAGAGGCCTCAGGAGAAACCAACCCTGCTGGTACCTTTATCTCGGACTTCCAGCCTCTAGAATCGTTGAAGCCCCCACCCACCCCAGACTGGGGGCCTTTCCATGGCAGCCCTAGCAGACCACCACCTCCCCTCCTGGCCCTTCCGTTTATGGCGGGCCTGCTCACTTTTCCTCCTATAAACACCTGCCTTCTCTCTTTGCTGCCAATCCTCGCTTCTTGGCTTTTCAGAACTACTGTCAGGCTTTTGAAAAACAAGAACTGTTTTGCTGTTTCATAAAGCTCAGCTGGGAAATGTCAAGGGAAAAAAAGAAAATGCCACCCAAACACCCTTCTACTTCCACCCACCCTCCCTGTCAGGACACGCCTGGGCTCCGCAGGATTAGTGTGGGCGTGGGCCTCGTGCCCGGGGAGAGAGGAGAGTGCACGTTGGCATTCCCCTGACGCCCACTGGCATTCTGTAGGGCAGTGCAGAAAGGCCTACAGTCTTGACACAGACAACCATTCACATGGACACACCCTCGACATCCACAGGTAAATGCTGTTCCTTCTGATCGGTCCACTTTCTGCAAAGAGGGGGCCACTAGCTGGGCCTTGCAGCTTGCTATTTTGAATGGCCTATCTAATGTTCACCTTCAGGGTGATGTGTGTGTGTGTGTGTGTGTGTGTGTGTGTGTGTGTGTGTGTGTGTTCATGTTTTCGCGTTTCAGCTTACTCTGAAGCCCCCACCCACCCCAGTCTGGGGGCCTTTCCATGGCAGTCCTAGCAGACCACCACCTCCCCTCCTGGCCCTTCCGTTTATGGCTGGCCTGCTCACTTTTCCTCCTATAAACACCTGCCTTCTCTCTTTGCTGCCAACCCTCGCTTCTTGGCTTTTTAGAACTACTGTCAGGCTTTTGAAAAACAAGAACCCACTCCTGGTTCTGTGAAAGTAACTCCCTGACTCATAGGACAGGACCAAAAAAGGATGCCAATCCTATCACCGAATAACATGCAGTTTTAATTTTTTTCTTTTTGACATGCAGCTTAAAACAAAACAAAACAACAACAACCAACCTGATAGGGTGAAAGGGGAAATAAAATAAGAGATTACCTGTAATTACCCAATAGTCTCTGGTTGTCTCCGATATGTCAAGGTTGGGATATTCCAGCGCTAAAACAAGTAAGAAACACACCAAATTACTTTCACGAGTTTTATATGTAAACACTGTGACGGGACATGGACACAGGTGAGTCCTGCTTTATCATCCGTAGGAGCTCTATGACATACAGGCCCGAACGGCCTTGCTGTTCAGAAATCGAAAATGCTCAGTAAAGAGCTCACTTTCAGATGAAGAGCTTCCTAGGGTTTGTAAAATATCCAACCGGCACTACCATTTTTAGGAACGATTCTCTCTCGCATGTATTTTTCCAATGTCAAGGACTAAGTTTAGCAGCCAAATGCTGGTTAACTAACATCTTTTGACAGGTGCAGTGACCATCAGCATTAATACATGTAAAGGGCTTAGCACAGCGCCTGGCACACAGTAAGTGCTCAGCAAATCTTAGCTGTTGTGATTATCAAAATATCAAGATGAAAGAAAACAAACTCTTCACTTGCTGCCAGGTGACATGATGCCTTCCTTTATGACACCACCTTTTCCATTAAACCTAGTTATCTTTCCTCACTGCGCGGAAATTCACAAAAGCTTGCTATTGAAGAAACGTTAAAAAAAAAATTCAGAATGGCTATCTTGTGCTAAAGCATAGCCACACACATCCTCTCCTTTGTTTACAGAATCAAAAGCAACCATGGAAGGACATAGAAAGGATTTTTCTAATATCTATAATAATACAAGCAAAATATGCGAATTAGACCGGACATCCTTCCTGATGACCTTCCGGATGAAGCCGGGGCTGCAAGGGAAGCCCAGTCCTGGGTGCCAGAGGGAAGCTGGTGCCAGCACCTGGGGGAAGGAAGGCCTCTAGTGTGTTCTATAAAACGCTTGCTCAGTGACCTTGGGAAAGGATCAATCGTTACATTTAAGAGCACAAACCTTTACTTCCTTTGGGTATCAAGTAAGTGTCTGGAGACAGAATGTAGGCTGCATCGTCTTCGAAGCCTTACGCCTGCTGCCTGGTGGTGAGGATTATGCATGAGGCATTAACGGAAGACGAGGCCACAGGGCTATCTGCTCTTCATCAAGGGAAGTCACGATGCTGATGGCAAATTAGCTGCACTGATATCTATAGCCAGGGCCAGAGCTAAAGGCCCTGGGACATTTGCTGATGATAGAAGCGGGGGAAATTATAGCAATCCATATCGCTGCAAGGGCAAGTGCCCTGCCAGGCGGCCTTATAAACTCAGAGGCAGACTGCTTGGGTTCAAATTCCATGTCTGACCAGCCGTGTAAGTGTAGACGCTTTATTAAACTGAACAAACTTAGTTTTCTTATCAGCAAAATGGTGCTAATAATTTTGCACCTACCTCATAGGGTGGTTGTAAGGAGTAAATGAGATAAGAGGTATGTGAAGAGCAAAGGCATCCAGCAAGTGCTTTTTTTCAATGTGCAATAATAAATTTGTCATCAATTATATCTTTGTGTTAGCACATATCCCAGTTGTTTTAAGACAAAGGATTTAGTATGCAGCCTGGCACCATGGATGTTTGCAAAATGGAGAAAGGCCCCTAAGGAAACCGGCAGAGTCCCAGCGTGACGGGGACATACTCACGTTCAGCAATGGTGAGCGGCGGGTAGGTGAGGTAGAACCCCACCAGCTCAGCTGAGAGCTGGCGGAGGAGGCTGCTGGCAACGGTGCCATTGAGGAAAGAGCTCCGGTTGGCCACCACGTACACCAAGGTGACGGTCTGGGAGGCGTTGGACGTGCTCACAATCTGAATCGACACAGGAGGAAAGGGGAGGGAGACATGCCAAATAAGATGAGGGTCTGTTTCACGGAGGCCGTGGGAGAAGACGTTTCAGCAGAAGTTGAGGGTAGGACTGAAAGGGAGGTGGGGAAAGAGCGAGGAAGAGACAAGAATAACAGCGGTCGTCACTCACTGATTGCGGGCTGCGTGCCGGGCATCGTGCGAAGGGCACCTTATCTCATTTCACCCTCACCACCACCCCGGGAGGTGTACCTGATTAGGATTCCCTTTTACAGGAGGAAACTGAGGCCCAGAAGGATCAGGGGGCTTGCTCAAGGTCACACAGCTAAGAAGTGAGGGAGCCAGGATTCAAATCTAGGCAGTCTTGCAGGTTCTAACCCCTGCTGTGTATTTTCCCCAGGGGCTAGATTGCCTCATTTCTTAGCACGGATATATTCAGTTTAAGGAGGACTCACGTGCTCAGATAGAAAAAGCTCAAGTAACATTTGGGGGGAATTTTTAAGTTGGAAGGACAGGAAATGAACACCAGCCTAGTAACAAACAGTGACTGAACCCGATTATAAAGAAATTCAGAAACATCAACAGCTTCTTTAGAGAGTGATTGCATTTCCTGGTGGCCTATGAGTGCAATATAGAGCATGCAAATATAAGTATGAGATGGTGTGTTTTTCTTCTTGCATTTTGTCTAAGTCGGTTTTTTCGTTACTGGAAAACGAGGTTTTCTGGGTCAGGGTATGGACAAAAATATCCCACAGATGAGATTTGAAAAACAGATGCAGTAGGAAGTCATTCCACTTGGTGAGACAGCCTTTGTCTGCTCCTTCCTCCTCCCCATCCACTTGCCACCCCTCTTGTCCTGCTCAGCGCCCCCAGAGGCAGACCCTTGTGGGCCAGACCACCCCAGTGGGCTCCTTTGCCCTCTGGCTTCAGCTAAAGGGAGGTCAGGGCCTGGACGGGTAGCTCAGTTGGTTGGAACATCATCCCATGCCCCAAAAGGTTGCAGGTTCAATTCCCCGTCAGGGCACATATGGGAGGCAACCAATCGATGTTTCTCTCTCACATCAATGCTTCTCTCTCTTCCTCTCTCCCTTCCTCTCTCTCTCAAAAAAAAAAAATCAATAAAAAACATATCCTCTGGTGAGAATTTTTTTTTAAGGGAGATCAGGAGGATGTGGAGAGAGGGAGAGGGAGATCAGAGCATTGGTGTTGGGGACTCCATCCCTGTGGGGTCAAAGCTCCCGTTAGGCAACTCAAGCCTCTGACTTCCTGTAACTGTTCCTTTCCCTGCCCCCTCAGCCCCAGTTGTTCCTGTTTCGGGAACTGCACCGTCCCTGTGGTTTCCCTAGTGCCTGCCCAGGCTTCTGCAAAGGGTCCCTTCTATTGAACTCTCCTCAAATTGTCTTCATTTGAGTGTGCCCTTTCTTCCTGCCAGGAGCTGGCTGCTCTCTGTCCTTCCCAGGCCTCTGTGTGCTCAGACATACATATGCCTGCAACTTTCCTTTTAACCTTACTTTGAAGAAGACAGTCAAGAATACCTTCTTCACGTCATTTCCCACCTTTCCCCATGCATGGAAGTTCCTTTTAAATTCTCTTATATAGTCACGGAGTACATAATATAGTCCCATCATTAATGACCTAGAGAGTCAACATTGCTGGTCAACTCTTACAACTCTCCTCTCTGCAAAGTATTTTTAGAATGTGGTTTTAGCCACAGGTATTGATGCCTCGTTCTCAACTTGCTAAAAAGAAAGCCACTTCTTTCTCAACAATTCAAAAGACCTCACTGTACTGTGACCCATAAAAGTAACCACTAAAATAACTTTACAGCCTTTATCTCCAACCTTTATCTCTATTGTGAACATTTTATTTTCCGCTTTTCAACAAAACCCACTGGGTCCCAAACGGCCTGCAGTACGGGTGCCTCTGTGCACACTGTACTTGACCAGGTAATTATGATACCGTTACAATAAGCTGTTTATCAGTAACAGGAAAGGAGTAAAAGGGAGGCTAGAAAATATAGGCATCCCATGTATGCAGCGTTGCCAGAAAGCTGCAATCAACATTCTCCGAGTCTATCCCCTGCAGATTGCTGGGGAAGGGACTGGACAATAGACGCATGCTCAGTAAGGTCTGGGTGCCGTGGGAAGGTGCTTACCTGTCAGTCACACCTGGGAACAAGTCAGTGGCTAGAACAGGCATGGCCACTGCAAGCTGGAGAAGATTTGCTACTTAGGATCCTGAACAAAGGAGCCTCCCCCACCCCACCCTCTTGCTGCTCGAGCCTAACTCCTGGCTTGCAGGGGCTCCCACACCCTGCATTCACCCACACAACAGACTGATGGACTGAATCTAGTCTGATGCTACCTCAGACCCCCCTCCACCATGGAATGAAAACTCTGGACACTGGCTTTGCTTTTAGTTGTATAAAAGCCCCACCTGCTCCGTTTTCAGGACTGAGTTAAGGGACATGGGACTTTATACAACCCGAGGAATGTAACTCCAGGAAAAGAAGCCTTTTACCACATTTCATCTTCCCGTGGGGACCTCCCGAAATACTCATCCAGCAGCATCCCAAGAATGCCAGTCCCACTGCAATGGAGGAATCCCGTGTGTGTAATCCTCTGATAACGATTATACCTTTTTAAGCTAAGAATATTCGTATGGAAGTATAACTGACATATGACATTACATCCGTTTCATACATTTTTATTGTGGTAAAGCGCATACATTTTACCATTTTAAGTGTACAGTTTGGTGGCATGAAGTACACGCACATCATTGACTGGCTGCCTCCTGCACGCCCCCTATTGGGGATCGAGCCTGCAACCTGGGCATGTGCCCTTGACCGGAATCGAACCTGGGACCCTTCAGTCCACAGGCTGATGCTCTATCCACTGAACCAAACCAGCTACGGCTGCACCAAAAATTCTTAATTGAGTCAACTGTAATCTACCCTCTAATATCAACCCTCTAATATCAACGCTATACAAGTAAAAAAAATAATTGTAAGTCACATTTTCAATAATTCTCTAAACAAATTAATTAAATATTTACATGGTCTTATCCCACAGAGAATCCAAAGTGCTTCACAAATTATATTTAACACAATAAAATGGAAAGTTATAATTACAAAACCAGGTTCTGGAAAAACAGATTAAAGACAATCCCAGGGGAATGGCTACCATACAGCTCTCTATGCATGACACAGGGGCTATGAGGGTTACTAAACCCAGGCAACAACTTTGTCTCTGGGCTTCCTGTCAGTCAAGGCAGAAGAGAAACGGGCTTAATAAACCAATTCACCTAGTTAGCCGTTCATTTCTAGAGCTGTGAAGGAGGACCTATGTAATGCTCTCAACAATAAAGATTTTTTAAAAAGAGCTGTTGCTTGGCCAGCATGGCTCAGTGGTTGAGTATCTACCTATGAACCAGAAGGTCAGGGTTCGATTCCTGATCAGGACACATGCCCGGGTGGTGAGCTCGAGTCCCAGAAGGGAGCATGCAGGAGGCAGCCTATCAATGATGCTTCTCTCCCATCAATGTTTCTAGCTCTCTAGCCCTCTCCCTTCTTCTCGCTCTAAAAATCAATAAAAACATATTTTTTTTTAAAAAAAAGCTGTTGATACTCTCAAGAGCATTCAAAATCTACTTAGATACAATTTTCAAATTGCCTGTTGTAGTCTTTTCCAAGAAAGGTCTCTTCCTTGCGAAAGCCTAGGGCCGCTTTTTTATCTCGGTGTCTCTCCCAGGGCCTGACTAGCAGGTGCTCAGTAGGTCTGTGCTTCCTGAACAGAGCATAGTCTAGCTCTAAGCAGGTTCTACTTATGAAGTTCCAAATCCCATCAGAAAAAAAAGATCTCCCACCAAAGAGCTGAGTCACACTCCTTACATAAATCTTAAGTCTGTGACACGTTTTTAGATCTTAGTCTAAAATAAACCAAATCATAATGCGATACTTGCACTTTGGATTGATCTAGAAAAGGAAAGCTTCTCATTCAAATTAAATTGAATGCTTTCTACATCGTCTTGGCTTTGCTGATAATTCACTTATGCTAAATGTCAATTTCGAAACCACTGGGTTTTATTGCAAAGGCTTTTGGTTTAGTGAAAACAGAGACATTGGCTTGTTCAGTTAATTAGAGAAATTTGGTGGCTGGATAAATACCATTAAGAAGCATCTGTCTTTAGTGGGATGGTATCTACACAATTTCAAAAAAAAATGGGTCTGAGAAAGGCTTTTGATAGCATATCTACTGAAAATCCAGGAAACTGAAATATAGTAAACCAGGAGTGGGATTTTCCTGGGAAATAATCCATGTGTTTGTCAAAAGTTTCACCAAGGGCCCCATTTCTGCACTGCATTGATGCCAGTGTAGCATGATGAATCACAGTATGGGCTTTGGCTCAAGTCTTTGTTCTATTTTTTTACCAACCATGTGACCTTCTGGAAGTTTCTCACCTTTCTCTCAGTTTCCTCGTCTGTGAAATGGTGATGATAAACCTCAGAAGGAAGTTTTAAGGATTATGTAGCAAAACATTCATTAAACACCTAGCACAGTCCTGGCACATAGGAAGCCCTAAATATACTGTGTGTGTGTGTGTGTGTGTGTGTGTGTGTGTGTGTGTAAAGTAAGGTGACTGTTCACATGGATATTTGTAAAATGACTCAATGAAAATCACAGAAAAGGCACATCTTAGTGAGTTAGCTATTTAAAAATGATTCAGCCCTAACTGGTTTGGCTCAGTGGATAGAGTGTCGGCCTGCGGACTGAAGGGTCCCAGGTTCGATTCCAGTCAAGGGCATGTACCTTGGTTGCGGGCACATCCCCAGTAGGGGTGTGCAGGAGGCAGCTGATCGATGTTTCTCTCTCATCGATGTTTCTAACTCTCTATCCCTCTCCCTTGCTCTCTGTAAAAAAATCAATAAAATATATTTTAAAAAATAAATAAATAAAAAATAAAAATAAAAATGATTCATTTTATATGAGACATCTGACATATCATATATAGTATATTCCAGTTCAATTTTTAAAAATAATGAATGTATTGGAAAGGCCTGAGGCATCTTCACATGGGAAAATAAATATAAAATCCCAAACCACAAGCAGGTAGAGAGCGACACAGCACCCATATCCCAGACAGCCTCACCGGTGCCGGGACTGACTCGACTCTGTGGCCCCAGAGTGGCACCGTCTCCTGCCTACATCACACGCCCAAAGCACAAAGTAACATCCACCCCAGGAAGCTTTGAAACGGGGGACCAAGTCGCCTCTTGCCAACATCTGTCTGCATTATGACCGGCCTCCATCGACCACACGGCTCAAGCGCCCTCCTCACCTGAGTGGTCAGGTTGCTTTGGGTACTCAGCACCTTCCTCTCGGCATCCTGGAAGGCCTTCTGTAGCCTCTGCTCCATCGTCTGAGCAAACCTGCAGGACTGTATGTTGTCGGACTGGCTCACAAACTGAAGCACTAGAACGAGAGTCATAAATCCGCACTCGGGCTTAATAGCCGTCATAATATAAAACCACAATTTTTACATCAGAGCAATCAGGCAAGGAAGGGAGACAAGGTTTGGCTGTAGTTTCAGATGTGGCTCTGAACATGATTTATAACCCAGAAGAATTGAAAGTGTGATGAGACCCGAGGCCCTCCCAATGCAAAGGATTTTGTGGTTTCATTTGATTGGAATATGGAGACACCTGCTCCAAGATACTTTAAAAAAATAACCCAAGGCATCACAATGCCTTCTGATTCTTTGGAGGGGGGAAATAATCAAATAACCTGCATGACTAAGTTGACTGAGTCTTTCCATTTCAATGGTTTCTCTATGCTTGTGGTTTGGAATCAGCAGGAACCTTGGGAGAAAGATCCCAAGGCAGAAGCTCAGAGATTCTAATTCAGTGGCATCTGCAATGTGTTGCTCCAAAGCATAGATTTTATGGCTACTTAGCTCTTATCAGTACCCATAATACAGAAAAAAACCCCAAAAACTACAGTACTTGGTGCACAAAAGTACCAATTATATACGGTAGGAAGAAAGGCTCCTGTGAAGAAATATTTCTAGTAAATCCAGGAAAAAATTAGGCTGATGTGCAGGGCACTTGGGCATTTGATTAGCACGCCCTTTGGGGAAGGAACAAGAGATGACAGAGCAGTTAGCAATGGAGTTTTAAAACGGGTGTCTTCTTGGCACTGCCCCCGGTCCCAGAACCGAAAGAATCCTTTCGTCCTGAGCTACTTGCCTGTTTTCAGCTGGAAGTGGCCTGCAGGCTGGGGATGCCACAGGGAGGCGAGTGCCGCCACGGACTGCAAGTTTGGGGTATGTTGCTTCAGATCTGCAGTGACGTTGCTGACCCCATAAACTCCCAGCATTTCGATCACCACGGCAGGCAAGTACACCAGCCTCCCTTTGGTGGCATAGTAACCAACTGTGACGTTATGAGAATGTTCCAGAATGTCCACCTGCAAAACAAACGGACCCACAGAACTCAGTGCTCGTTTCCACTTTAAGTTCTTGGTGTTTCCTAGGACCATTTAGCACGGCTGGGGAAGAGGATGTTCTCGTTCAACAAATATTCTAACAACCCTATAAAGCAGACGTAGATTGGCAAGTCTCAAAATATCAGAATACAACAAAATATAAACTATATTGAACCTACATGGAACAGAATTAAATCTGTGCCTTTTTGATTCCTTAAGGGATTCAGGATAATCCTGTGAGCACCAATTATCTCCCAAGATGGCAGGCAAAACAGATTTCCAGGAAATGGCGTGCTAAAAAATAGCTTTATTATATTGCTCATCATTTACGGAAATTAAAAGGCAGAAGTGAGAGAACAAGTGGGGGCACTTTCAGGACAGGGGTCAAACAGTATATGAGGTGACTTCCTCTCTCTAGAAGCTGAGAGAAGAATGGTTTAGACGCCACCCCATTCTTGACATGTAGTTGGTTCAAGATTGAGGTGGGGGTGGGCCATGGAGAAAGTTTCTCTTAGAGCCGAGTCCTAAGAGATATGATAATCTGAGCTCTTCTTAACCCAATTGGAAGGTTTTGAGGCTTTAGATTCTACTATTTATTTTTGCTTTCTTCGTGTTTTATATTAACAAGTCAGGGTGTTCTTTTGTGGTTTCTTTATTTTCTTTATTGATTAAGGTATTACACATGTGTCCTTATTCCTCCATTGCCCTCCCCCACACCTCCGCATGCCCTCCCCCTCCTGGCGTCTGTGTCCATTGGTTAGGCTTATATGCATGCATACAAGTCCTTTGGTTGACCTCTCCCTTTTACCCCCACCCTCCCCTGCCTTCCCTCTGAGGTTTGACAGTCTGATCGATGCTTCTCTGTCTCTGGATCTGTTTTTGTTCATCAGTTTATGTTGTTCATTATAAGTCAGGGTGTTTTAAACACCCACTTTCCCCCCTTATTTTGGCATCTCCATTAGCAGTGTCACATGCATTTGCCCAAGAGTTCAAGAAAACTGATTTTGCAACAGGCTGGCTGTGCCTCTGGTTCCTCCACACTTGGTTTCCAAAGGTGGTGCTCCAGACGGGCGGGCGGCTTTAGGTGACTGATGGTTGCCAGAGGGGAGGGGAGGTTGGAGGTTGGGTGGAAGAGTTAAAGGGGTTAAGAAGTATAAATTGGTAGCTACAAAAGAGTCGCGTGGATGTGAAGAACAGCAAAGGAAATATAGTCAATGATATTGTCATAACTACGTATGGCACCGAGTGGGTACTGGAAATATGGGAGGGTTACTCTGTGAAGTATATGATTGTTTAACCACTATGCTGTACACCTGACACTAATACAAAGTAATATTGAATATAAACTGTCACTGGAAAATAAAATAAAAATTGTTTAAAGGTGGCTTTCGGTGGAACAAGCTACTTCTGGATGGAGCATGGACACAGCAGTAGGGATGCCAGAGAGAAAGTGACTCCTGCCCCTGTCCTTCTCATTACCCCAAGGACCGAGTCTCAGTTTGGGGAGTACTTACTTTTAACACCCCTCTAATCCTTACAATCACATTTTTGCCAACCATGTCTAGCTTGAATTTAACAAGCTGCTTCCATTATTCTCACTTTTATGATTCCCTTTTCTTAGGGACTTCCATTTGTGGTGGTAATAGCAAACATCCTTTCAAAAGATATGTATTGAAGTTCTTAAGAATGAGCCAATTAAAAAAAATACATTCTGTCACAGCAGTCTGTGAGGAGATGCAGAAAAGGCAAAAACTACGAAGGTCATTTGCAAATGAGAGAAGTTTAGTGGAACCTGTATCAGGCAACCAATAGAAACATTCACATTTGTCACTCTCTCTTTTTTTAAAAAATATATTTTTATTGATTTCACAGAGGAAGGGAGAGGGAGAGGGAGAGAGAGATAGACACATCAATGATGAGAGAGAGTCATTGATCAGCTGCCTCCTGCCCACCCCACACTGAGTTTTGAGCCCGCCACCCGGGCATGTGCCCTGACCAGGAATTGAACCATGACGTCCTAGTTCATAGGTTGATGCTCAACCACTGAGCCACGCTGGCTGGGCCACGTTTTCCACTTTGAAATAACGTTTCTGCCACAGAAACCACAGATGCCTCACATGAAATGCGTTTCTTTCTTTTTCTCTCTTTCAAAATTATATAAAAGAGACTGACAACGGCCAGCAAATTATGTACCAAACCTTATTCCTAGTCCTTGGTGTGGTAGTGGGGGTAGAGGGCCACCAAGCCAACTGCAGCTGCAGAACAAAACATCAAAGGAAGAGGCCAGAGCAACAGTTCCAAGTGTTGCAAAGGGTTGCCCACCGACTGCCAATTGCATTTACTGCTTTAAAACTTGGAATCAAACCAAAAGCGTGTAAAGTGAGGCTTCCATCACAGCGAGCAGTTGTTAAATAGTACTTGGCATTAGAGTGTTTGGAGGGGGGAAAAAAAAGTGTTTACTTCCCCGTCTGCTGCTGGCAATTTGAGCAAAGTTGGACTCAATTACAAGTCAGAGTAATTTTTAAATGTCCCGAACTAAATCATTAACTATTTACAATGGCGGGGAAGATAAAGGAAGAAGTAATGGATGATTTCTGGAGAATTACACGAACAATTACTAAATACTTTTCCCAGACAATGGGATAATAGGACCAATTAAAACAGTATATCCAGGCTTTAAGAAAAATCCGGACATAAGGCAATTAGTCTCAATTTTCCACCTCAAGATTTGACCTTTTCCCCCAACAACAACACGTGAACTATTTGCCAAAATGGAAAAAAAAAAGATGCTCCGTGGCTATGGTACCCGGGGGGGCGGGGGGGGGGAGGAAAATGATCTGAACCTACTCTGGTCCCCCGAGGAAGACCAGACCGGATTAGACGGATGACAAAGCAAGGGGCTTACGTGAGCCGAGACGTCATTCTGGTGGAAAGCCTTGCGCAATGCCTGCGTGAGCCCTTTGGCTATACTGAGCTTCAAGGTTTCACTGATCTGCGCTCTCCTCTGCGTCAGAAAGAGAACTGTGGGACAGAACCGAAGTATGGTCATCAGGGTAAGGCAGCAGACGCCCCAACACATGAGCCCTCCTCTCCTCCCCGGCCAACACCTCCCACAAGTTCTGCGGGAAGCCGGTGAGTGCAGGTCCAATGAGGGCAGAGCTGGGATAGCAGCCCTGCGGGCCCCACTCACGTCCTAAGGAAAGAAGGCCCTCGCCAGCCATTTGTGCGGAGAGACAGCCATCATGCCGGTGGCACTTCATTTCAGACCAACGCTGCTTCTGACTTGGGAAGGGGGTGCTCAGCAGGACCTGCCCCTGGTGGGTCTGCATACAAGGGAATTCCCTCAACAGCATCCCCAAGAGCTGACTTAGGGGCAGGCGCTGAGCTAGGTACTGCAGCCTGAGTCAGGAAGGCAGGCCCCACCCCACAAGAGCGACAGAGACGGGGATGGAGACCAGGGCATTTGTGACTGACTGACAGGTGCTATTTGAAGGGAAGCCTAGGATGCTATTGGAGGCCCCAGGAGGAGCATCCAGCCCTGACTTGGGCAAGGGCGTGGGGACCTAGGAAGGGTTCCTGGTGCTTCTGCTGAGTGAGCTTGCCAGGGGGGGAACCCACTCCCACCCACTCCCAGAGGAGGGAGTATGGTTCCTTGAACTAGATGTGCAAAGGCACAGGGGAGAAGAGTGAAATATTTCAGTGTATGTGTTTAGGCTTGGTCCTGAGAGCAACGGGAAGTGAAGGGTTTTGAATAAAGGCATGCATTTTAGAAGGTTCCTTTAACTGCAGACTGGAGAACAGGCTGGTGGGGGGAGGGAGATGGAGTCTGAAGGCAGAGAGATAAATTTGGCCATTTGTTGCAGAAATTTAGGTGAGCGATCGTGACAAGGTGAACTAGGGAAGTGGTAGCTGTGGTGGAGAGAGTGTTCCAGGAGAACTGAAAGGAGCTGGTGACTGACAGGGTGTGGCTGGGGAGCCAGGGGGTTGGTGAAGATGGGAGGGGGAGAATGTTCCAGACTTCTGCATCCAGGCGGTTGAGGTTGTCACTCAGAGGAGGTGGCATAGAGTTGGAGAGCAAGGGGGAGGGGAAGTGGGAAACCAGATGGTATAATTTCTTGAGATATAGGAAGAGAGACTGTACTTTCTGCTATGCCTAGTTTCATATCCGCAACATAGGATATGCCTCAAGAAATAATCTCATTTAGTTCTTTGTGGGGTGAAGAGGAAGGTGGGATGCGGGCATTCGACATTGGTATGCTCTTTCAAATACTGTGTCTGATGCTTTTTGTAGCAAACACTACCACACTATGAAAAGGACCCTGTGCCTTCTTGGTCTGC
>NW_005871266.1:1148990-1267145 GCF_000147115.1 Myotis lucifugus | reverse complement strand
CCACGCAGTGTACCGTAGCTGCACTGTAGTACCTGCCGATGAGAAAACCCATGACACAAAGGCTTTCTGAATTCCGTGTGCTTCCCGAGGTTGTCTATTTACTAACACAGCATTCATGCCTGGGAAACATCACTGCAGGCAAAACTTGTGCTTCCTCAGACCCCTGGCCGAACTGGTTTCCGAGGGGCCTCTGATTTCAGGACTGATCCCGAGTCTAGATGGTGTCACAAAATGCTTGTCTTACCTTCCGTCACTGGATAAAGATCAGGGGTTCCCAACCCTGGCACTACTGACATTTTGGGCTGCTGAACTGTTCTTTGTCGTCAACCATCCTGGGCATTGTAGGATGCTTAGCAGCCTCCCTCGTCTCTATCTCATCAGGTGCCAAAGCACCCTCCCTGCCCTTCAAGACACCCCCCCCAACATCTCCAGATATGCAAATATCCCCAGGGGAGGGGGAGCTAAACTGCCCCTGGTGAGAACCACTGATCTCAAAGAAATCTAATAATTCTGTTGCCTCTCTGAAGCCATCATGTGCTTGCTGCTCCAAGTCAAGTCAAGAGAGTGGAGTCTTACCTGTCTTCACCAGGAGTTTACTGGACATCTGACACTCCAGGTTGGACGCCATTTTGCCAGTTGTGACCACAGCCGTCGACACAGCGGGAAGAGCAGCATTTGGGTTTTCTGCCAGCAGAGGCGGCAACCGCGTGGCCCTAACTGGCGCGGTGACGGACGTCAAGGCTGCGGTGATTGTCAGCGAGCGTGTGGTGGACGCCCTGGGCAGGTCTGGGTTGGTGGGGTTTGGGAGGTTCGTGTGCATGGCTTGTGGCTTCCTGGGGAGGTGTGTTGTGGACAACAGGCCGGAGGCGGTGCCCGTGTCCCCTTGCATGGCTGTGTGAGTGCTTGTGGTGTGTGCTGACTTTGCAAACATGTAGGTTGGCGTGAAGGAGGAGGCTGGGTGGCCTGCCCCTGGTGTCGCCTTCGGGCCCGATGCCGTGTTGTTTGTGACATGTCTAGCTAGAGCAGTGGTCAAACTGCTCTTGACTAATCCAGAGGCCACGGCCGAAGGGCTGCTGCCAGTGCCCTTGGCGACCAGGGCTGCAGACAGTGCCGCCGGACTTGATTTCCTCAGGAGCAACGTGGATGCTGCTGCAGCTGCTGTTGGTTCTGCCTTGGACACCGCTGCGAAATCCACTGTAAAGAGAGAAAAAGCAAAGTTTGTCACTGGCCCACAGTGGACACATCACTTGTGGTGATGAATGGATGTAACGGATGCGTTTGCGGGGATGAAAAGTCTCTGTGCTCTGAAATTCAGGCCACATACCTTAGGCTCATTAAGTCAATTAAGCACAATGAGAATGCCAGTTATAGCAAAGCTATGGTCGGTAACAAGGACACTTAAATTCTGAATACTTTCAAAAACACCAAGTCGGCAGAGGGTCAAGGGCATGACTATGTGGGGCTGCTGAGTCTTTCACCAGCGTGGAAGGGTGTGTCTGCTCCTGAGCAAAGCTGGGTATCTGTGTTGAGCTTGAAGATGCTTTGGCCACAGGAGCAGTCATACCTGTTTTCTGGGTACCAGGAAACAAACTTCCTGCATTAGTGGCTGCACCTGTCCATTTCTTGGGGCGCTGAGAAGGCGGAAGCACTGTGGATGGGGTCCTGAGTGAGGCCCTGGTTGACAGAGGAGATTCAGCAGTAGAGTGGGAGATGGGTAGAAGTTGCTGGAAATTTTGGAACTTGTATCCATTCCATCTGAAAACATCTCCTGCAAACCAGCAACTTGTATCCATTCCATCTGAAAACATCTCCTGCAAGCCAGCTGTGGAAGGCAGACTCAGAGAGGGTAGCGAGAGAGGCCATGTTGGATGGACAGGCGGCTGTACATGGGGATGAGACGTGACTTGTTGACTTGTGGATGGATCATCTTCAACTTCAGTTGTTTGGAAGTCTCTGGAATGGTTATTACTTGCAGACAAGACAGCTGTATGGTTTCCAACCATGGTAACATCTGACTGTTGGATGGGCTGGTCGGTGCCTGTATCAAGGACTGAATCCTGAATGCTAAAGCCTTCTGCAGTTGCTACACGCCCAGCAGTGTCTTTGAGATGCTGGGGGTCTATTGTATTAACAGCTGAAGCTAAAACACTGGGGGCAGGAGAGGAAGCTGAGTGAGGTTTCCAACTTGTGGAGTTAATTGTGTGCCCATTTATAGCATAATTTGTTTGCTGCAGCAAGCCA
Organism: Myotis lucifugus; assembly: GCF_000147115.1. Taxonomy (NCBI): domain Eukaryota; kingdom Metazoa; phylum Chordata; class Mammalia; order Chiroptera; family Vespertilionidae; genus Myotis; species Myotis lucifugus. The sequence goes on along the minus strand of NW_005871266.1, from coordinate 1,264,904 downwards.
GATATCGTTGGTTCTGTGGAAAGGGATCCAGTTTCTGCGGAAAGGGAACTCCGGAACACATCTGTGACCGCTGGCTTTTTCACGCTTCCCATTGTTGAGAAATCATAGACCTCAGTGGAGGAGGGCAGTGCCGTCACCTGTTTGGAAGTTGAAACTGGCAGCTCCGAATGGCCCGTCGCAGCTGCGTCCGTCTCTGGCTTGCTGCTGGAAAAGCCGGGAGATGGGGAAACAGTCTGGGCAACTTGTGTGGAAGGGAGAGAACGGGGAGGTAATTCTGAAGCCAGGTTTGTTCTTGGCGTTGTACGGACAGTGGATGAAATAGGATCAGTGCTGAAAGCAGAGGTGAATCCGTTTAGAGTATGAAGACTCGGAATCTCTTTACTTTGGAAGGTTTGGAGAGCAACTGTCAAATTTGCCCTTTCGTTTTTCCTTAGGACAGCTGCCCCGCCACCTTCTTTCTGCAGCAGGAACGTCCAAGTGGCGGCAAGGAGATTAGGAAATGTGTTTGAGAGGAGGAAGTCGGTAGCGGCAGTAGGAGGGGGTCCATGGTGACCCTCTCCCTGAGGAGTTGGCATTCGGGGCGGGGTGGATGGAGAGGCATGGTTCCCCACCGGCTGCAGGACAGCGGGAGAGTCTGCCACTGCGCCCTTCGAGGGTGATGCAGGAACCGCCCCAGAAAGGAGGGCTTGTCCTCGGCCGGTTGTGGTGGGAGGCAGAGGAGAAGGCACCAAAGAGGAAGATGTGTGTTCTGCTGAAAGGACGGGCCCTTCAGAATTCTCTGGAGCTGCTGACAGGTGCAGCGGGTTATCGGAGTCCTTTGCAGTGGCGGGGGCTAGTGTCCTGTTGGTCATTTCCACCGCCCCTGACTCAGCGGTCTGGGAAAGTGAGGGCACAGCCCCACTCTTCAGAGCTGGCAGAGACGCCCCCTTGTGCACCGTTTCGGCCACCTCCGCTGTGACTGGCTGGGTGGACGCAGGCCTTGATGCCGCTTCCAAGCTTGACCAGGAGGGAGTTCCACGGGGCAGGTGAAGACTTCCAAGTGCTGGGGGAGGGGGAGACCGATGGGCCAGGTCTGGCCCGGACCTCAGAAACTCTGGTGTGGGGGAGCCTGCTGTGCGAGGATCCTCCGTGGGGGACAGCTCCGAATACTGCTTTGTTGAAGATCCAGAGAAACCTAGACGGGGGATGCTTATTAAATCCTGGGCATTTGGGGATGGAGTGTGGTTCCTTTCGGCAGGAAGTGGGTTTCGGGGTTTAGCCACGCTCTGACTTGGAGAGCAGTCAGTTGGAGCTGTTTGGGGGACTAAAGGCGCTGTGGTGGGTCGCCCGGCTGGCTTAGAAAAGATGATGGAATGAGGAGAGTCAGGAGCCAATGAAGGGGAGGGAGATGGAGGGAGAAGCGGAAGGATGTCTGACCTCAGAGAATGTCGTTCTGAGATGGAAGGAGCCCCTACCCATACTGGCTGAGACGGGAGGACTGGGCTCAAGGACGTCCCCGAGGGGACAGTGGGCAAGGTGGGGAGCATGCTAGTGTGAGGCAAACCTGACACACCGGCTGCTTCTCTTCCCCCTGGCGGTCTTGGCTGGACCGGCGACTCGGTGGAATCCTTGGAAGGCTCGAGGGAGGCGCTATATCCGCTCCCTTGCTGAGGGGAAGCGGAGAGGTCCCCGTGAGCCCGAGGCTTGCGGTGTGTCTTGGGAGGAGGTGTTCGGGTGAACGGCAGCACGCTGGTGTTGTCAGGGGTCGGGCCCAGCCCATCCTTGATTCTATCCACTGCGGAGGAAGACTGGACTTCGGAGAAAGGCCATGTTGGTGAAGTCGGGGACAATTTCCCGGGAGGAAATGACTCCGGGTTTGGGGTGACAGTTGTCTGTAGGTTGTCTGTTCCTGTGAAACAAAACACCAAGCGGTCAGACATCACCCAGTAAGTGCCTGTGGTGGTAGGTCCTGGAGAGACGGCGTGGGCAGGAAGGCGCTGCTCAGACCTCTTCCACCCCTGCACTGAGGACGCATTAAACACTCTCAATGCATCAGTAATTAGAAATATGCAAATGCTGCAGCTGACCTACAGGGCAGGAATGGAGACAAACTGTCCCTGTGAAGTGATGTTTAAGCAAAGATGTGGGACACACTTGTGTATTTTAAATCTTTTTTTTTCTATACCACCTATGACAGTTGGACTGGGAAACTCACAATCTAGAAAGTCAAAGACAAGTGTGGCTCCCTGCCATGGCCACTGACACCAAAACAAACCTCATCCGAAATCCAAACTGCCCAACGAAAGGACCACGTATCCAAATGCAGGTCTTTGCTTAGGGCCCTGTCGCATCTCGAGCAGAATAACTGGGGTTGCCTGTGTTTGGAGAGATGGCAGCAAGGAGACATGTGGTCTTATTGAATATGAAAGGATTCCTGATGCTATCGTTCATGCCATGTCAAAAGCACAGGGGATTTCTTTCAGGTTAGGCTACTTCTGCAAGAAAAACTCTTCCCATCCAACCTAGGACCAGAGACACCCCCTCATCAGCTGGGGTCCCTACGAGCAGACTCACTCTCCCTGATGGCCTGATGAATTGAGAGGCCATGTTGAGAAAGCCCACGCAACACAAACTGTGGTGGCCGCTGGAGCTGCAGAAGTCTCTGGGAACTATGAGTGGCCTCTCCTGGCAGAAGGTGGCTCCAGCTAACAGCCGACAAGAAGCCAGGGCCTCCCAGTGCTGCCTCGGTTGCCTCCTGGGTTCCTCAAAACTACTCCTGTAACCCAGACAATGGCCGTCCTTTCCCACTCAGTGCTGTTCCTTTGGCTGCTGGAGACCCGAGGAGAAGTCAGCCTAGGTTTCCAACCACGGTCATGAGACCCTCCCTCTGTCCCACTCACTGCCCACCTGCAGGTTTTCTTACTTGTAGCCCTTACAGAAAAGCAAACCCAACCACCAACAGCTCTTAGATGTAGAAAACTAAGCCAACCACCTAATAAACATTAATAAATACCCCAAACCCCTCCTCCTCGTCTGCCAGAGGAAGACATCTGCAGCTTTCTGTCAGGTCCCAGAGTCAGACTGCCTGGATTCAAATCCCACTCCTCCGTCTGCTAGCTGTGTGGCCTTGGACAAGTCACTTCACCTCTCTGTGCCTCATTTCCTCATTAGTAACATGGGGGCAATGACAGTACCTACCTCATGAAATTCTCTTAAGGACTGAAGTGAAGTGATACATTTAAAGTCCTTAGGACAGTGCTTAGTGCTCCCAAAATGCTATTGGTGGTGTTGCTACTGGTTATCTGTTCAGCCCAAGGTAGGCATGGACGCACTCAGAAGCTTCCTCAGAGAAGCCGATGCCAGTTAGAACTCATTGTCACGATCCCCCACATCTGTGGGGGCACTTAGAGTCTGCAGAATATTGTCACACCCTGATCCCACCTCGAGGAAGAGGAAAGGTTATGACCCCCATTTTACAGTTGAGGAAACCAGGGCTCGGGGGGGAGCAAGTGCTAACTTGGCCCAGGTCACACAGAGAGTTATTCTATAGTCCAGTATGTCTCACTTCTTTCGAGGTCAGGCTCAAGTCTTCCCAGCGCTGTGCGTGGGAAGGAGGTCTTCCTCCACCTTCCGGTCTGGGCTGGGCTCCGTCCTCCCAGAGGGACCTCCCTCCCCCCCAGACCGGAGCCCACGCAGGAGCTCCCTCTTCCTCCTGAGTTGGATGGTGTGTCCCTCTTTGGCGCCGCTTGGGCAAACACCACTGAGCACAGCTCCACATCACAGAGACCCGTCAGGCTCTGACTCCCCGAAGGTCAGAAGAGATGGAAGAAGCGCCATGGCTGTGCTGAGGCATCCATCCCACACCCCGCAGTTCTGAAGCCTGGCGCCGGGGACATTCTTGCCTAAGATGATTTCTCTTGGGGCTTTTTAAAAACAAAATGCACCGGTTAATAGAATCAAATTGCCATTCCTTGAAGCGCTGCCAGCAAATAAGAGGATTCTGTTTAATGCTTTGACATTCAACGTTTTTGTGTTCACAGAGGTTTTCTTTTTGTAAGAAGTTTACGGCTTTCGAATCCTTTGTGAAACAGGCTTAGAGATCAACTTGACTTTCCCCCCATTACATACAATGTCACTTTCATTTTTTAAAACCTCGGTTTACATGATCATGACAGAAAACTTAGCAAAGACGGAAAAGTAGAAGGGAGAGAAAAAGAATCCCAGTCCTCCCTCAGCGCTCTCCACATGCAGGTCCCACCACATGGAGAAAACCAGGTTCACACTGAGGTGAACTGCACATCCGGGCTTCATCCTTGGAAAAGCTTTGCAGACCTGTACCCACACTGCATTCCCAACTCTGCACCTGCTCTTTCTCTTTGAACAGCATATTACAGCATATTTCCATACTGGATAAGGATGCATGTTATTTCCGCTAAGATGTGGTATGTATTTTTGTTTGTTTAAACATCCCCCAACTGTCAAGGTGCAGTTGTTTATAAAAGTTCAGTATCTATAATAATAAAAGCATAATATGCTAATTAGACTGGACAGCTGAATGACTTTCCAGACAAAGCCAGGGCTGCAAGGGCCAAGGGCAGCCGCCGCAGCTGCGAGGGCCGAGCCCCTTGCATGAATTTCGTGCATCGGGCCTCTAGTTATAAATAATGTCCTCATCCCCTTCCAATGTTGTCATCACAAACCCTCTGTGGCAGGTGGGACAGACACAATGACTTCCTCTTAGGGTCTAGGACCCCCCCCCACACACACACACATAAGTTCACGCGCATCAGAAGTAAACTAATGGGATTTGGGGTTCTCTCTCCTCCCCCTATGCCCTTCTGATCTTTCTGATGGGGTCACTTGTAAGTTTAAAAACTTCATCCCACAAGATGGCATAAACTCAACCTAAAAAATAAAAACCACCCACAACTGACCACCAATAACTGACCTTCATAACTAGGACAATCCTATTAGCAAACCTTTCCAAATTCTCATATTAATTTTTACCATTTCATTCTAATGGCCTTAAGGGAAGCTGAGGCCATTAAAACCCATTAGGCAAGAAAGACGGGAGATGTAGGAAAGTCTGTACCTAGAGAAAAGCAGTCACAGGGCAAAATAACAGCGTATTACCAGGCTTCACACCATGTTGAAAGGTTTAGACATAAACCACTTCTCAGTAATAGTCCCAGAATTAAGTTATCATTCTTCCCACAATCTTTATTTATAGGGTACTTTCCCTTTCTGCTTAGTGTTATAGCCAATTATCTCCCTTATTGGGACAATCACTTAACATGAATCCCACAAATACGTATTGAATGCTTTATCCGATGGTCACCCCTTTACAAAGGTTAACAAACTGTAATTCTCACAGAAAAGGTGGTTGATGCCACTGTTTAGGCAGTGATGGCGAACCTATGACTCATTTTTTTGGTTGATTTTTCTTTGTTAAATGGCATTTAAATATATAAAATAAATATCAAAAATATAAATCTTTGTTTTACTATGGTTGCAAATATCAAAAAATTTCTATATGTGGCACGGCACCAGAGTTAAGTTAGGGTTTTTCAAAATGCTGACACGCCGAGCTCAAAAGGTTCGCCATCACTGGTTTCGTGTGTGGGATCTGGGGTCAGAGCTGATGGGTTCATAGCCTGGCTGCCTTGCTCCAGCTCTGTGAACTGAGGCAAGTTATGCACCTGTCAGTTCCTGCTTCCCCTTTTCTAAGGTGAGATAGCAATCATCGCTATCTCACAGGCAATTATTTGAGGCTTAAAGGCATTGATCCAGGTAGAGTCTTTGGAACAAACACACCCTAGTAGGCGGTCAGCAGTCAGTAGATGTTATCATATTACCATCAAGGAGCACAGAATCTAATTAAGAGGTGTTGGAATCATATCTTTGTTCTAAATTATGACAAAAAGAAATTCTTAGACTCCCACTTTTGTCGTGTATAGTATTCTATCTTCTTGGGAACAGTTCACATTTCTTACGATGAATCCCTTTTCTCCAACTGTAATTCTCCACCGTACCTGGGTAATCCCGCTGGCTTTCTTAGCTCTAGTAAGACTCCTGCATGAGATCTCTCCCCTGAAGTCTGCCTAGTTCCACAAGCAAGCACATGGTTTTGGAGATAACTATTCAGTATAGTGGCAAAGTGTTCGCTTTCCCATTAAGGTTCCTTACAAATCTAACTACAACTCTAGCTGAGGTGCTGAGAGGAGAAAGTAGAGAGAGAACAAGAGCTTCTCATATATATCCTCATATGTGTATATGAGAATACTTTTTTTATTGCTTAAAATATTACAAAGAATAGTACATTTATCTCCTTTTTTTCCCCCTTGACCTTCTCCCAGCCTCCCCTACTCCCCAGTGTCTTGTGTCCATTGGTTATGCTTATATGCATGCATACAAGTCCTTTGGTTGATCTCTTACCCCCGCCCCCAACCCTCCCCAGCCTTCCTGCTGTAGTTTGACAGTCTGTTTAATGCTGTTCTGCCTCTGTATCTATTTTTGTTCATCAGATGAGAATACTTTTGATAATTAATCCAGAAATGAAAAAACTACACAAATTAAAATATAAAGGAGGAGCCACTATTGAAAAAGGCACCGGGACTGGTAATATTCAACTGAGTTCTATCTAACTTTTAATTTTTTATTTTTATTTTTTTATATATTTTATTGATTTTTTACAGAGAGGAAGGGAGAGAGATAGAGAGTTAGAAACATCAATGAGAGAGAAACATCGATCAGCTGCCTCCTGCACATCTACTGGGGATATGCCCGCAACCAAGGTACATGCCCTTGACGGAATCGAACCTGGGACCCTTTAGTCCGCAGGCCGACACTCTATCCACTGAGCCAAACCGGTTTCGGCTTTTATTTATTTTTTATTTTTATTTTTATCTAACTTTTAAAAAATAGGTAACTCTAATGTTATTAAATCAATTCAGGCCTTTGAAATATATGATAATGTTCCCAATTTGTTTTATGAAACCAGTCCTGCTTTAATATCAAAATCTAATAAAGATATATGAAACAATAATCAAAATATGTAAATGAATATAGGGCAGCCAAGCAAAAATGTGTGTGTGTAGGGGAGAAGATTGTAATAAAAAAATAGGAACTTATGTGTACTCCAGGATCACATTTATGCAATTACACAAAAATTATGTATGTACATATGTAAATAACAAATTATTCAATGCATAAATTATCAATAGATAACACTTTTATAAAGTCTGTGACAGTCAACACAGACACATGTACCAGCACATACACAAAACATACATACACACAAAAGGGGGATGTAAGGCTTTTCACTGCATTTAAGGGCCAAATGGTCTGATCCTAGGCCAAACTCCGAACTCTTCATGTATTCCTGAAGGTTATCATTTGCAACCCCAACCTTGCACCATCTACAATGTGGCTCACAACAGGCAGGGACCTTCTCATTCATTTTGTATCTCACAGGATAGTTCGTGAGGTTGAAAAAAAAACACCTGTATTAAGGACATCCAGACAGCCTGACATACTCTAAAACTGAGAATAAGCAAAGATAAACCATGTCAGAACACCTGTTCCAATAAATACTGGTCCTAAGCAATGATTTGAGGAGGAAAAGTTCTGTATTCGAAACCATTCAGGAAATCTCTTACGGGAGGAGTGACAGTGCAGACAGTACGAAAGCCGGGTAGTAAACCAAAGTCCTGTTTAACCTAGAAAATCCCCAAACTGGCTGACTGTGGAACTCTTTCTTCTTTTCCTTTTCTGCATGATACCAGTTAATGTCCCCAGGAGCTGCTGCTCTGAAGAACACCTTGAGGAAATTCTAGCTGGTCATTTCAGAGTTTCAAGTCGTTGCCCTTGGGCAATTTCAGACACAGAGAAAACCCAGAGAAGAACTGATGGGTGGGCTGGATTCCTTATGGAAGAAGAAAACATGTTCTTTGTCATTATGTGGTTGGCAAATTCTGCTCCTGTTTTCTTGTCTCACAGTGTCTTTTATCAGACGTACGCATGACCTCTTCCCTGGATGCACATCACTTGAGATAGCATCGGGGTGAGCACCAGAAAAACTGGAAAGTGCTGTTGTAAATGTAAAGGACCACCATCATTATACTGGTTGGCTCTAATGCCATCTTGGGCATTAAATTAATTTAGGTAAAATGATAATATCAATAACTTGATGGTTTTCCTAACGGGAGACATACAAGAAAAATGCTCTACTGGGAAAGGCTGTGTGATACTTCATGGATACTGATGTTCTTACAATCAGAGACTAAAAACCTGCAAGTGTCCATGTGGGAGCCAAAAAAAGCAGAATATGTTGCCAATATTAATAACAAATATTATTATTAACTCTTAATGAATATTCATTGATGACTGATTTAGGCAGAAGTCTATGAATATCACTAGTTCAGGATTTGTTAATACATATCCTTATAAAAAGAAATGATCAACCAAATTCTAGCAGGACTGGATAATGATTAAACAAATTGACTCTAAAATTTTAAAAATGTTTATTTTTCAAACCTCTGAGAAGCACCTAAATTAAAAAAGATGGCCAATATGTTCATAGTAAATAATGTCATTTAGCCCAGCTGGTGTGCTCAGTGGTTGAGTGTCGACCTATGAACCAAGATGTCTCAGTTTGATTCCCGGTCAGGGCACATGCCCGCATTGCAGGCTCAATCCCCAGTGGGGGCCGTGCAGGAGGCAGCCAATCAATGATTCTCTCTCATCATTGATGTTTCTATCCTTTTCTTCCTCTCCCTTCCTCTCTGAAATCAATAAAAATCTATTTTTGAAAAATTTCATTTATACTTTATTTGCCTTAATGTTTACATATGTGGCCGTAGCAACATAGCATTTATTTTTTAAAAATCTATAATTTAGTGCTCGCTTCGGCAGCACATATACTAAAAAAAAATAATTTAAAAAAATTCTATAATTTAGACATTTCTGAGACTACAATTTCTTTCACTTGGTATACATTAATAAGATCTATCTATATTCAGTTTCAATTTATTCAATTAACAAAAGTTCCATTTCTATCTCCCAGTGCTTCCCTAGTAATAAACAAAATCACTAGACATGATTTTTCAGTATTGGCGATAGATTTTCCTTCATCATTCCGGTCTCCTCCAGGCCTATCTATGCCTAGCAACAGTGTTTCAAGATGCCTGGCTGGAACTAGGGGTGCCCACAGGAGGGAGCCAGGATGCTGGCTCTCTTGCCACTTGGCCTATCCAACACAGATTCCAGGAGAAGCCCGGGACACAGTTTGGTGGGAGTCAGGAAGGAGAGGCCACGAGTGTCTACCTAACTGCCACCTACTTGAAAGACAAGAGTCCACAGTCTAAGCCTCCTTGCTACAGTCATCCAACTGGCACAACCTACACCAGATAGCTCCCATTTTCAAAGCATCCAGTCTACCTAAGAGTGAATTCCCTAAGAAAAAACGCTATTCACGTAGCCATAAGTGATTTTAATCAGTGTCAGGAGAATGGGGAAAAATGAAATTCAATAACAAAGTTAAAAATTATTTTCTAGCCTTAATTTGAATATTGCTGAACAGTGGAACTGACTTTGTAATAATCAAGTAGAAAGCAAAAGAATAACTTTATTCTATGAATCCAAAAACCAGAGCATGTCACAGTTCCTGGGCTCACTGCCACTATATACAGGACACAAGCAGAGCCAATGCTGCCTGAAAAGCAATGAACAGAACAGATTAACACAGAGTAGTCTCCAATATGTAGTCAATTCTGCTGCGATTTCATCTATGTCAGTGAACACACAGATCAAATTAATGGATGATAAAGTTCATACTGAGGGGAGTAGTAGAAACCTCACCCATGGGCCTGGAATCTGGAGTCTGATCAGGGGTCTCCCGCCTGCTCCCTTTTGGATGTTAAGCAAATCACTTTGCCTGACTGGGTCCCCGTGTCCCCGATCAGTAACATGAGAGGATAAAATCAAGTCAACTCATAAGAGCTCCTCAATTACACTATGATTTAAAACAAGAAAGGGATTTTCAATCGTTTTATCACCCCTAGACCATAGTTTAATCTTGCCCAGCAAAGAAAAAAAAAATTTGCTACATCTTTTAATCTCTTTAATCTCCAGATACCTCCCTCCATTCCCTTTGTTCCCTTACAAGGCATCTGATAAAGAGCCTGGGCCCCTTAACCTGGGGCGTTCCCAAGGCCTGCACCGGGCAGATGCACACTCAGATGCGTATGCTCTCTGCATTTCCTGCAAATGACAGAAATGGAAGCATTCAAGTTCTCATTTTCATTAATTTATAATATTGTAAAACGGGAAGTACATAACAACAAAAGCAGTCTGTATGAACGGAGTCTCGCAATCTTCCTCATTCGCTGAGAGCACTACCCCTTTCTGAGGAAGAATAAAATGGAAGGGCCCCTTCTCTACCAACACCAAGGATTCTTGTTACTAGAAAGCCAACTTTGGGCTCCTAAGCATTAGAGATAAGGGTTTTACCCCTTGCCCAGTCTTTGCAAGTTCCCTTCATCCTTCTATTTGCATTCCTCTCCTTTCTTTCTAGACCTTCAGCTCCCGTACCTACACAGCTGTTACAGAAGGTGGCCCTGTCACGTGGAGACTGCAGCAGTACCTCTTCCAGGAGGCAGCCTTTCAGCAGAAATAATAGACAGATGCCGCCTTAGAAGCTTAAGCCCGTCTCTCCTGGGGAAATGAACTCCAAGAGGCGCCTTAAAAAGCAGCAGCATGCAGGAGAGGCAGAAAGGGAGAGATGTTTCCTAGCATCGTCGTCGTCGAGGAAACAATTCTGCCACCAGCCATTACAGCTGGGTCGTCTGCAGAAATGAGTGTTCCGTAGGCAGAGCAGATGTTCCAAAAGCTGTATCATTTGTAAATATAGATGAGAAATGTGAATTAAAGACGTGACCTCACTCAATATCATATTTGAGGATAACAGCAATGAGAACATTGAATATAATTGGAGCTAAGAATGCAAGGATCTTTTTTTCCAGTCCAAATATAACTGCAGAAAACATATTTTGAAGAAGTAAAATAACTCTCACTGTTGCCTGCCACCATCCAGTGCAAAGTGAGCCAGTCTAATCCTGAGGCTCTTAGGTAAACGTGGCTGATTCCACATCTTTGCTGAAATAACTGCCAATTCTTCGGCCACAGGAGAAATGAACGGCTGGATTGGATGGAGGTCATGAGGTAAAAGGATGATTAACTAGAAAGAAAAGGCGGAGGAGAGCATTTATATTCCCTTCAAAATTTCAGGGACTTAGAAATAACGGCTTGAAATATCCCATCCCATTAAGAAAGGTAGGAGGAAAGCTGGTAGACATCGGGACCTCAACTTTTATTTTTGAGTTTTCAAATACAGTTTTATTGTACCAATGGAGAGTCACATTCTGCTTTAAAAATCCAAGAGGCTTTTTTCAAAGATACAGTGGAAAGGAAGGGAGGAGACACAGATGAAGGAAGACCAGCAGGAGGTTCAGAGATAAGTTGCAGTTTCTTCTTAAAAGAACTATTCAAAAATGATGGGCAGATATGCACGCCCATCCATTTTTTAAAATGCTAGGATGATGGAGTGAAATTATGACAATTTCCTGACTATTTGCTTAGAGTTTCTATTGTATCTTCTTTACCTGCCATAGTCTTTATGTTTTAGATGCTCCAAGGAAAAATCACATACACAGACTCCATGGCATTATCAACTTCACCTTTATTTTTGTCCTTTAAATATGTTTTTATTGATTTCAGAAAGGAAGGGAGAGGGAGAGAGAGCTAGAAACATCAATGATGAGACAGAATCATCTATTTGCTACCTCCTGCATGCCCCCTACTGGGCATCACGCCTGCAACCTGGCATGTGCCCTGACGGAGAATCAAACCAATGACTTCCTGGTTCATGGGTTGATGCTTAACCACTGAGCCACACAGGTTTGCTCGACTTCACCTGTAAATCAATCATTCACAGGCAGAGTTTAAAGCTATACCTGATTACCTATTCCAGTTCTGACAGCACTCATAATCCTGGACTCGCATGTTCAAGACCGGTAGCATCCCCTCCTTTTACACACACCAACCTGACCTCAGCAGAACAAAAATCCATATGGAGAAGTTATTCTTGCGCTCTTCTCCCTGCCTTGTTTTGGTTTCAGTTCTGGGATTGCCCAGGCCGCACAGTTGGTGGTAATGGCAGAGAGGAGATCAACTTTGTCATGAGAGTTTTTTTTGTTTTCATTCAGACTCTGCGTTGGGCATCTGCCTCGGGCATCTGCCTCTTGGCACTCATGGTGCCTCTAGAAGCCCTGTGGAGCCTGGCGATGATCTTTGAGGCAATAAAGTGCCACCCACAGGACAGATGGAAAAACACTTTTTGGGTTTTCTTGAGATGGCTACTTGGTCTTGCTCCAGAACCTGGTGAGTGCTCCTGGATCCTCCTCCGTTCTGTCACTCTGGATCTGCAATCCTGGAAAAGAGGCCCGTTTCGGGGTGGAAGAACTGATGCCCTCCTCCTCCTACAGCTGAGGCCCTGGTCATCTTTACAGGATGTCCAGCAGAACCTGAACTCCTTTTCACTGAGAGGTGGTTCCAGTAGTCCTGGATGCTCCTCTTCCTGGGGTTCCCCATTTAGACATGTTTGTGCCTGATCCTGAAGCTCTGGGGGTGGGCCTAGATTTCTTGCTTAGAGATAGCCAATTGGTTACATTACAAAGGTGGGTCACCTCCAACTGACTGGCTGTCTGGACTGTTGTGAGGATTCTAAGCACAATCCCAAATCAGTAGGTAAGTGTGCTGGGATCCATTGGTTACATCTGCTACGGAGGCTGTATTGTAGAATGGAAGCAGGAGTGGACAGATATCTAGCATCCTGGACAAGAGGAGCTCTAAGGTTTCTGCCAGCGTCTAGCCTAGCTCCATTCATTTTCAGAAGATAAAACCAGGCCCAAGGGAGGCTAAGTGACTTGCCCAAGGGTTATCGGCATTGGGCAAGTCTTGGCTTCCCTATGACAGTGTTCCACCACCAGATGTACCATGTTACTTTTCTGAAGCATCAACTGGGAGACAGAGAAGGGAAAATGAAGTGAGGAGGGCAAAGGAAGAAGGTGAAACAATGATGAAGGGACCAAATGGAAAAGAGGAAAAGATGAGCAGGACTGGGCCAGCAAACAGGTGTGACTTCCAGGCTGCAACTGGTACACAAATAAGCTCTTTCCACACCTGGGAAATCAAAGATACTAATGCTTCCTCACCACCCACTTGAGAAAATCTACTTGTGTAACACACACACACACACACACACCTCCCAGTTCCATCCCTGAGCTGTCATAGCCTTGGCTGAGCACACCACTGGTCATGTGAATGTGGACCAGATGCTTGGGCCCAGAACGGATAAGTGGTCTGAGCTGGTTTAATTGAACTTTCCCCCAGGAATCTGAAACTGGGCCCTGCAGACACTTGTCATTCCATATTGGGTGCTTGACTAGGGATGTGATACCAAGCAGGAAGCTATGTTTGGCACACATACACACCACAACAGAGAATGCTGATTGAAGAGAGAATGCGAGAAGAATGAGACAGATACAAGGAGCAGCAGGGGCAAGAGACCATGTGACCTTGAGAGAGATAGTCAGGGAGGTTAGGTGCTCCAGTTCCACAATTTAGGGGGACTCAGCTGTACTCTGAACCACTGGGTTTTGTGAGGTACCTCATGCTTTCCAAAATATAATCAGCACTTGGCTTCAATTAGCTCAGTTGGGTTCTGTCCCCTGTAAGCAAATATGACCACTGGTTAGGCCAATTGAACCCTGGTTGGTTATCATTGTCTATGAACACAGTAACACTGCTGTGTGTGAGGGAGAGGGAGTGATGAGAAGTGGTTCCCTATTAAAAGTCAAATGTTCTCAGAAAATCCAAATGAATATGCTAACCTTTGCAATGATATAGTACTGACTTTTATCCACCAAGTAAGGCATTTAGGCAACAGATCAAATTAAGCAAGATAGCGGCTACTTAAAATCTACTTTGATGATTAGCTTCAGAAATAAATGTGAAACAAGTTTATGTTGTTAATTTACTACCACACATATTTCATGCACAACAACCCTAGCGTTTGGGCTGCAAAATCCTGAGAACAAGGCATCCATTTGCTGTTCACAAATTACTAAAAATCCCACATGGTAAAGGCTTTTAAATCAACTGCAGGAAAAATCAGTGTCTGATCAAGATTCCGGGCCTGTAAAATTGGCTGGTGGTCTATGAAGAGCTCCTGAAACTATGAATAAATAAAACACCAGCAAGTGATGAGGCAAAGGCTGTTGAAAGATGACTCTAGAGTTTCCTTGTATGAAGGCAAATGATATGAAGTCGGGAGAAATAAACTCTTTTAAAAGACAATTCACTTTTGTGGGGATTGGATTTTTGATGAAATCCTCCACAGGTGGCACAGAACATGAGAACGTGGAGATGTCACCACGACCGGCACTGGTCAGTGCAGACCTGCAGAAGTCACGAGGCTTGTAAAGGATTCATTGGTCCATGGCTTGCTTCCAGTACACATTCTGGGATAAACCAATTTTCCAAACTAAATTTTTCACTGTTTCAAAATTTTTTGGTGATTTTGCATAAAATACCACTCTAGTTTTGCTGAGTTTATTCTTCCTTTACTTTTAATGTTTAATCTCTAAAGAGATAAGCCTCCAATGCTTTTCTAGGTGCTTGAGAAAAGATATTTGGAACAGCGAGGAGCAGATGTGCAGCTCACACTGCAACACGACTCACCCTGTCTAAGGGAGGTACCCTTGTAACTGGTGCAGAGAGCTGTAGCTTCATCTTCCTTGTCATTTACCTCCTTGGACACCTACCTGTCCAGAGTCCTTAGACTGGGGCATAAATAAAATAATATGAAATAGTTGGGGCAGTTTTGATTTTCATTTTCAGCAGTAGAAAGCCTTGTGCAAGGTAAATGACCAATAAACAGACATCATTTTGTCCAGATGTAGAAGACACCTTTTTGAGCATCTGTCCGACACATGGTCCCTTCTCTAGAAATGCCGTCTCCTGAAAACATGAGGTTGGTTCACTACCAACTTCAATTCTGATTGTCCCATGAGTGAACACCTGCATCAGGGGAAGCCAATCACCCTTGGCCTCCCAGCAAACAGGGCATCCCTGGGCCACAGAGCACTTCCGCTGGTTGTGCGTGGGACACTGGGCTCCATACTACCTTTCCAAGTTGGCTCTTTGTCCCATGGATACAGAGAAAGTTTCCAGATAAACATAGAGGAGAAGACCAGAGAGAATGAAATGAGAGAATTTGTGGGGGAGAAGAAAGGAGGAGAGAGAGGCAGAGACAAACAATAGAATGAGGGCCGGCCTTGGATCTGATGGTTCTTTTCTCATCATGCCCATCTGTACCCTCTCTTCTCACCACAATGTAACCCTGCAGCCTTCCAATAAGACCCCCCGACCCCCCCCCCCACATCTCTAATCCAGCTAGTGTGAGAGATACTAGCAACCAAAGACGATGACCATCCAAACCTTATGTATGATTCAAGCCACCTCCACCTCACCTCTGTGAGGAAAAATGCCCATCCCTCCAGGGTGAGATTCCACCTCTCCAATGGAGGATTTTCTGTTGAGTTGGAAAATACTTGTTTTATTTTCTTTTTACCCTATTTTTGTAGTTTATCTGTGAACAGCTCAGTACAGTCCCAATCACCTCATAACATCTGGAATCTGCTTTTCTTATGATGCTTGATGAGATTTTATTATAAATCTAGAGATCAAAAGGAAAGCTTCCCAGCTGACACTTCTGAGCACTGTGTGGGGAGCACCTGGGAGAACGTGCTGCCTATGTTCTCTGTCCCTCATGCCTGAGGTCAACTGAACCACATGATGAGAGGATGGGGGAGGGGCTACAGCCAATGTGTACAATTTTCTTAGTGTTCTTTTCTCTCTTCAATCTCAGTGGGTATGAACAGAGAGCCTTGGGATCTGACAGACCCAGATGAAAATCCCAGCTCTACACTTAACTCACTGTGACCTTGGGCAAGTCACTTTACCTTGCTCTGTGCCTGTTCTCTCACCTGTGAACTCCCTTCCTCGCGTCATTGACAGGGCTAAAGCAGACAATGCATTAAAGGGTTTAGAATAGTGCCTGGTACATAGTGACCATTAAAAATAATTGGCTGGCCCAGCCGGTGTGGCTCAGTGGTTGAGCATCTACCCATGAACCAAGAGGTTACAGGTTTGATTCCTAGTCAGGTGGGAAAGTGAGAGCTAAGACAGCTGAGATGACTAACCTAAGCTAGAAAGGCTAACAAAGTATTTGTACTTGTGCAATCTAATCTCCGAGCCTATCCTTGACTTATGCCATCTATGCAAGGAGTTTCCACCCATGGACTCTACAGAACACTCCAATGCCAGCATGCATTTGGGACTCAGAGTTTATTGTGGTCCATCCTGAGTGCCAAGGCTTTGCACTTTGTGGTATGGGTGACCAGATAGCTCGGGTTCACCTGGGCAACCATGAATTTCAATGTTGTGATGGAAGTATGCGCAGGTGTTCAGTAACACTGCATGACTGATTTCCTTATTAACAGGAAGTTCTCCAATGTCTTCTAGTTGAAATTTTGTTCCTTTCTGGAAAGAAATGAGGTGTACTGAGGGCCAGCCACTTAATGAGGTCTCACACGTTACCGCATTCATCCTCCCAACACTCGGAGTAGCTATCACCGTCCCCATGTACCCGTCAGACTTCCATTGCACAGTGTAAGCCAGTGTACGCAGGAAAGGGCTTACCAGGGATGATAAGTGGCTTAAGGGTCTTATTGGGAGTTCTGCAGAAACGGCTGCTAGTGACAGAGCTTCCAAGAACACACCCAGAGTCACCAAAGAATTGGGATACGGCTGAAAAGGAGCCAGCACGGCTACGCCTGTGCTCGCCTGGAGAGACGGCAGCTGAGGAATGTGGCCTCTGCTCCTGGTATCATGGAAGTACCTCTGTTTGGCTGACCGTCGCTCACACCTGGAACCCTACCTGTACTGGAGCCAGAGAACTGTGATTTTTAACTTCCCAGCTTCTGAGGCCCTGGAAGTCACGCTTGGAAAGAGGGTAGGGGACGCCGGCCGGTGTTGCTCAGTGGTTGAGGGTGGACTTATGAACCGGGAGGTCACGGTTCGATTCCCTGTCAGGGCACTTGCCCCGGTTGTGGGCTTGATCCCTAGTAGGGGGTGTGCAGGAGGCAGCCGATCAATGATTCTATCTCATCATTGATGTTTCAGTCTTCCTTCCCCTTCCTCTCTGAAATCAAAATATTTTTGTTTTTTAAAAAAGAGGATGAGGGAATTGGAGTTTCCAGTGGAAACTTCCCAGAGTGAGACTTGAACTCAGGCTGGGTGACTCCTAAGCTGGTGCTGTTCCCACAGAGCCATGCTGCCCCCACTTACTCTCCTTCCTGTTTGTTTCCATGTCTTGGTTGCTCTTGAACTCGGCTTCGCATCTGGCCACAACCGCTCCACACCGACTGAGTGAGACTTGAACAAGTGCCGCAGCTGACTCTCAGGAGCAGCCGATTCAGGAACCCCTGCAGGTGCTTCCTCCTATTTCTTACCCCCTAGGAGCTCAGGGTCTTCACCCCCACTATGTACTGTGATTTCCATAAGTACCTGGGCCTCCCTCTCCTCTCTGGCCATGCCCGCATCCTCTCCAGCATCACCTCGCCCTTGCTCTCATGGCTGCCTGCCCCAGTTCTTGGAGCTCCTCTTTCTGGTGAGCGTATCAGAGGCCAAGTCCAATATCAGGGTTCCTAAACTCTGGTTATTTTAGAGACAAACAGTCCTGGGATTCTAAAAACAAGCCACTCTGTACAATCCAGCCAGTACCTACGATGTCCAATAATAAAAGGTCCTTCTGTAGCTTTGGGGCCCATTGTGATCACCAGTTTGCTATAAGCTATCAATTTCCAAAACCGCCCTCAAAAATCTGCTCTTACTTTATGCTGCATACAGAATCCCACCCCCACCCCACCCCCGAGTAAACCTGGCATCAGCACAGCCATTTCTGAAACAGAGAAACTAGTCCCCCTGGTGCTAAGGGGAGAGAATACAGAACTTCCCGGTGGGGAGTCACTTCTACTTGCCTCCCGTTTGTGAGGATGATCAGAGCGACATTACCGAGGGCAGCCCAGATGGCAGAGGTGGCCATCTTCATCCCAAACACAAATCACCCCAGGCCCTGGCTGTAAATCCCAGCAGCAGCAGGTGTGCGCTGCAGAGGAAGAGCTCCGGCAATTAAAAAAGTGACGTTTTAATGGATTACGCACATCAGTTAAGGCTGTAAATCATACACCGCCTGCCTTGGATGGGATCCCAGGCACAGGCAAGAAGAGGAGGCAGCATCAACACTATGAAAATTTGATCGCTCCTTCTGACCTTTCCATACTTCACTGTGAAAACCAACATTAACCTTCCCTTCCAGGGAGGCCTCTTTCTGCTGCTTAACAAAGACAATAGTTTGTCTCTGTAATAACACGTGAGCTGGCTCACCTTTGTACGTCCTGCACGTCACCATTGTTATCTGATGGGGTCCCATTAGCCCTGGAAATAAAGTAAGTGGTCCTTTCTGCTAACGGCGTGAGGAATGAGGATAAGGGGGCGCAGGCGCAAGGCTCGCTGGAGGTAAAAATCCACAAACAGAGGCTAAGGTGGGGCCTGGAAGATTGCTTTGTTGCTGTTTTTTTCTGTTTGCACAACATGCAGGGTAGGTTTGGTCTTAAAAAGTGACATTTTAATGGATTACGCAGATCAGGGTATGAAGATAAGGAAGGAGTCCTTGTCTGAAAAGACTGTGGGAAGGAGAGACGTGCCAACAAATCATTAGAAATACAAGGCGGTGAGTGTGCAAAATGTTAGAAGAGCGATGGGCATGGAATAGGTAGGCACTCTGCATTGGGGTGTCAAGGTCACAGAGAAGGTGGCCTACCTCACTGGTCTCACTTCGGAAAACAAGTTACCCTCACTGGCTGTCACTTCAGAGTTAAACTCTCCCAAAGAGATAACAGAATCAAAGAGCTGAGAGGAGACCATATGCCCCAGTCCTCTCATTTTATACATGAAGAAACTAAAGCCAGAGGTTAAATGACTTGTCCAAGATCACACAGTGTTACAGACTAAATTGTGCCCCTTCCCCAATTCATATACTGACACCCTAGCAATGTGACTGTACTTGGAGACAGGGTTTTTACAGAGGTCATTTAAGTTAAATAATCATAAAGGTGGGGCCCTAATCCAATAGAACTGCTGTCCCTGTAAGAAGAGAGAGACACCAGGGATGAGCACACACAGAGAAAAGGCTGTGTGAGGACACAGCCAGGAGCCGGCCATCTGCAAGCCAGGAAAAGAGGCCTCAGGAAAAACCAAACCTGCCAACATCTTGATTTTGGACTTCCAGCCTCCAGAACTGTGAGAAAATCAATTTCTGTTGTTTAAGCCACCAATCTGTGGTATTTTGTTACAGCAGCCAGAGCTAACACATACGCACAGCGAGGAAATGGGCTGGCCTCAGGCAAAATCCCAGGATTCCACTTTATTTGAACACCACTCTTTCCCTTTCTCATTCAGCGAACAAGTCTGAAAAAAGACTTGCATGTTGGTGGTGGCAAATGTCCACCTGCACAATAGAGATGAGACATGGCATGATTGAGATTTAACCTTTCCTCTTTTATCTGCAAGGAGCAACGTAGAGCAATTTATTTCTCCTCCTCTCCTGATCTCTCCTCCTTTTGAAGATTAGGCATCTAATGGGCAGTGAAGTGATAAGGAGGGGCTGAGAGCAGAGGCCAGTGCCTGGGCTCCTCCCCCAGGGAGCCACCATGCTTTGAGGGTAGAGCTTTGGCAGCATGCTACGGTAGATAACGTGAACTGTTTTCCTCAGTACCAAGTCCAACTTCCTTCTAGCATGCAGAGGCTGGGAAACCCAAACCTATACTTCCCAGATGCCCTTGCAGCTGGGTTTGTGTGTGAATTAAGTTTCGGCGAGTAGATATGCATTGCACACGATTTTAATCAGGAGTGAAGTCATGTGCAGAGGAAGGCAGGGTGCACCACATCTGTTTTGCTGCCGTGGGTCATGGCGACGTCAGTGTAATTCTCCAACCCTCAGCTATGAAGCAGCTTCGTGACTGTGCAGAGGCCCAGTTCTTCAAGGTGGTTTTAGAAGTTATTCCTGAAAGTTCAGCCTAGTGTCTATTCTATAGCCCTCCCAAATAGTCAGCAAGGTAATTTAGTACTAACACTTGTAAGAAATCTCATTTCTTCATGAACTAGCTAGAGTAGATTCAATTATCTGCAACTGAACCCTTAAAGAGTCACATATCAATGCAATACAATTTAGCTTGTAAGGAGCCCTGGCTTGTGCTAACGGATAAAGAATAGGAACTAGTAGTTGAGTACTTACTCTGTTCAAAGTATGTTACACATACCATACAATATAACCCTCAAAAACATCTTGAAAAGTAGGTATGAGTGTTTATGTTACACATACCATACAATATAACCCTCAAAAACATCTTGAAAAGTAGGTATGAGTGTTTCTATTTCATAAACACTCACACAGCTCACTGTCTATACCCACACAGCTCACTGTCTACACCACACAGCTCACTGTCTACACCACACAGCTCACTGTCTATACCCACACAGCTCACTGTTTATACCCACACAGCTGTCTATACCCACACAGCTCACTGTCTACACCCACACAGCTGTCTATACCCACACAGCTCACTGTCTACATTCATGTCAGCTGTCTATACCCACACAGCTCACTGTCTACATTCATGTGACTGTTCAGTTGATTTCACTGACAGGACGACAGGACTTTAACTATTCTACTGTCTTCACCAACATAACTTCGCTCTTCCAGAAAAATCTTAGCCAGGAAGATAAAAGTTGCAAATAACTCCGCTATTCATTTCGGGGACTTCCCAAAAAAATCTACTTAAAAAGTGCCCAATTTTTCAATGCATAGCATCAAATGACTATTGACACTCCAAGAGCCTTTGAAATGATTGGCTTGCTGTGTTCGCTTGTTATAATAATCTTCAACTATTATATCTTAATCTTCGCCCAATCCTAATTAAGACACCCTAAACACCTCATAATTTACTCTCCTCCCTCCGAGACACTAGGACTCCATCAAGGCGGTGTTCCCTGGACTGACGCAAGCAGTAAACTCAGCTTGGCCTCAGCTGCAGGGAACTTGGTGGCATTTTGGGAGCCAGTGTTCAACCAGACCCAGTGTTCAACCAGACCCAGATCTCCCTGTGTTTCCCACTTGAGGTACTGCTGCCCCAGCAATGAGGTATTTCCCCTAGAAAGCAAGCTGCTCATGGGTTTGGCACAGAAAACCAAGCAGTACTGGACCCTGTTCCTCCCAAGCATCACACCTCCCGGGCTCCGTCTGCTCTACATCAGGGCCCGACGCGGGGGGAGGCAGGACTCCTGCAACAAGCTGGACTTTGGTGCGTTTATGACAGCTGAACGCCAATATCAAGTGAAGTCAAAGTGCAGAAACCCTCCAAATATTTACGTTCCTCTAATGGGCCAAAACCTGGGTGTTTTCATAGTTTGAATGTAGCAGATATGGTGATGAAGCAACCCATAAGCTCTACAAAATATGGGGTGACTTTTTAATGCCAGCGCCTTGCAGTCCCATCATGTGTTTTGAATCAAATCTAGGTAAACTGAGGCTGCAGCTGAAGGAGAGTAGTGAGAGGAGACAGTATCATAATGCTGCATCTGGTCTTTACTTTGTAGCACATAATGCACTTTTACACACAGCTCATTTACTGTCCCATCAACCCAGTGTGTCCTCGTATGACAAACAGAAGAACAAAGCGTCCCTCCCCTGTAAATAGCCAACTAGGGAATGGTAGGGCCAGGACCCATGCCGTTTCCTAACTTCAGAGACAGAGCCCTTTCAGAACACATCCACCCTTGGGCAAGGGGGGCAGAAGACTGCCTGGGTTCAAATCCTGGCACTGCCACTTTTAAACTGATAACCATAAACTTCTTAACTCCCTCTGCCTAGATTTCCTTACCTGTAAAATGGGGGTAATAGCAGAAGTCACAGGGTTGTTGTGTTGATAAATGTCGCATGCCATAATATAAGTTTCCCTGAATAACGCCTAGCTCAATAAATGAGAAGTGTTCCATAAATATCAGCTATTATTATTGTAGTGGTCGGGCATTCGAATCTTTGCACTTCGCCACTGAAGTATTTTGTAGTCTTGGAATCTTGTTCCCAGATCCCAAAAATCTAGCCTCAAAAAAACCAAACCCAGAAGTGTATCTACAGGTGGGAAGGAACACAGAGCAGACTCCCTTTCACTAATTGTTACAAATATCGCTACATTAACCTCCTAGAGAGCACAGATGGTGAAAGAAAGGAACTGTCCCCACTGCTTTGCTCAGACCTGAGAGAACGCGAAGATGAGCAGACATGATAGGTGAAATCTCAATCTGACGACAGTGGGAATAAGATCATCACAGGGAACTGGGGCGGGGGTGCAGAGCAGGGGTGAGAGATACCATGGATTTACAACTTACTAAAATTTACAACTGATTTGGAATCCAGAGTAAATCAAGCACAGGACATTATGTAACAGGGATAGGAGAGAGAGCTTGTGTTGGCAGCAGAATTAAGCTGACTGGCAAGGAGAGACAAGGGACAAGGAGCTCGCCTAACTGGTTTGGCTCAGTGGATAGAGCGTTGACCTGAGGACTGAAAGGTCTCGGGTTCGATTCCGGTCAAGGGCATGTTCCTTGGTTGTGGGCACATCCCCAGCAGGAGGTGTGCAGGAGGCAGCTGATTGATGTTTCTCTCTCATTGATGTTTCTAACTCTCTATCCCTCTCCCTTCCTCTCTGTAAAAAAATCAATAAAATATATTTTTTTTAAAAAGAGAGAGAGACAAGGAGCTCCAAGCTACAGAGTTTCAGCCTTCACTGGCTAAAAGCACAGGGAATAGGGATTCGCTGGACAGTCTCCTGACAACCAACTAATGAACTTGGGTGAATAGAATGTGCACTTCAAAGAGTTTTGTGCTTAGGGTGTTTTGTTCTATAATTTACAAACTTATTATGAGGGAAGGATACAGAGACCTGAGGATGTGTGATAGAGAGAAAGCTCTGACTTCAATGTCCCAGGCACTACAGTTAGAACCTTGATTCCACCACCTATGAGCTCTTTCCTTAACCTCTCCGCACCTCGGCTCAATCACCTGTGATGATGCCTATTTGATGGTCTTGTCATGAAAATTAAATGAAATAACAAGGCTAAAGGGATTCACTGTCCACAATAGGCAGGTAATACATGTCGGTGATGGTGAAGATAGAAGATGGCATGAAACTTCTTACATCCGATGAGAAAAACTTACATGATTGAGGAGATTTCAAAATTACAAGTTTTAAAGCAGTTTTGAGGGCAGAACTTGGGTGAATGCTGTTTGAGAAGAATAACAAAAGTGGGTGTGCTCTGATGAGTGTCCCTGCTGCATATCAGAGCAGCCAAGCCAAGACTCAGCGAGAAGAAGTAAATAATTGAAGGGTTATATTCACAGAATTGAGAGGTGAGAAAAGCTTGGAATAAACACTGAAAGCACTATGGGAAAGTGAACCAGTTTCAGCCCTGCCATATTTGAAACTGTCAAATAACTTTCTGGAAGCCAACACAAGAATTCCCAAGAAAAGGAACCCTCAGCAAGAAAGTTACAAACACACCCAGACATACTTCACTTTATATAATGGGAATATTATTGATGGCGTGGGTTAGCAATAAAATAAGTCAGAGAAAGTTAAATACCGTATGACCTTGCCTCCGCTGTCCCATCTATAAAATGGGGGTAATAATGGCAGCCACCTCGAGTTGTTGTAATTATTAAATGAGTTAATGCAGCTAAAGTTATTGAGCTAGCACGTGACACACAGCACTAGATTAATGTTAGTAGTTGTGAGTATTATCAATTACATATAATATCCTCCACACATACAAGTCCTCCAAATCAGATAACTTTCTTTCTTGATAACTGCTGGCTATTCTCTTCATAGTACTTATTTCAGATACTTATTAGTATCTGAAATTATTTATATTTGTTTATCTTCAGTCTTCTCTCACAAAAACGTTATCTCCATGACAACAGTGACCCCCATCCTTCTTGTTCAACACTCCATGTCTGGTTGCCCAGGGACATAGCAGGCTCAATAAACGTTGCTAGAATAAATGAACTGCAATTACCACTGTCCCTCACTATTTAAATTATTTCCGTTTCTGAGATTGAAAAAGCAAGTTTGCACAGTGAGAGATTCTGTGTTGTACACATCTGTTTGATCCTTATTTTCTGATAGCACCAGTAGCAAGACTTTGGAGAGCAAAGGCTTTATCTAAAAATGTATTTGTAGCTCTTTGATTCCTGAGTTAGGGTGACAAAGGACTTTTGCATTTGAAAAGAATAGCAAACAAAAGTCTCTCTTTTAACTCCCTGGAAATTTTTCTAAGAAAATAGGCCTTTCCAACAGCTTCTATCTCCATTGTCTTTTTTTGTTCCTGCTCCCTCTCCTCTTTGTTGCCACCCCTTATCCTGACATTTAGAGCAAAATTTCCAGGAGAGATTGAACAGCAATGTGTCAGCACCATGGACAGCAACATGTAAATTGGCATTTTGAACACCCCGTTTTATGGTACAGAAGATGAGGATTGCAGGTGTTCAAAGTTAAGGAACACCCCATATAAATTCATTTATTTTGCTGTGAACGGCACTGTGTTTTAACAGAGAATAATGCATGCTTTTTTGTTTGCTTGTTTTATCAATAGTGAATGAATTTGACTTCTCTATAAGGAAACTACGTTTTGAGTGCCTATATGTGCCGGTCACTGTGTTGGAGGTTTCATGTATATTTTTACCTTATTTCATTCTCGTATCAACACCATGAGAGTCCTGGATTTAGAGCCAGCCAGAAAGCTCTAGGTTTAAATCCTGACCCCACCTTGGAAAGTTACTTAACCCCTGTAAGCCTCTTTCCTAATCTATAAAATGGAGATGGTATCTCCTATTGGCCTGAAAAATCCAGTCTAAAACTCTATAAGCTCGGTATTCCTATCTGTAATATTGAGGTGATAACTGTGTCCTATAGGTTGAATGGGAAGTAGGAGTTAGCACAGCACAAAGGTAAGAATGAACGCGACAAATAGGAGATAGTGAGAAGACTACCCTGATACCAATGAAGAGGAAGGAACAGAACACAGGGGTTGAATATGTGGGTGGGGAAGGGCAAGAGCCAAATTTCAAAGGGCCTTGAAAGCCAAACCAAAAACTTCAGCTCTATCACAAGCCTTGAAGAACCTCTCCAGTGGCCAGGATCACATTTTCCATTTCTTCCTCCACCCCTTCCCCCGCTTACACTAGCTACCATAGAGCTACCACCTAGTAAGGGTTTAATAAATGCAAATATATCGAAGAATGGTTTCGATGTAGCTAATGGCCTTGGAAGCATCCAAAAAGATTACAACCTGCTGCAATTATGGGCTAGCTCTAATAAGAGGAAATGGAAGTGAGATAACCCTGAGGTCCTACAATTTGGTCCAAAACATAACTGCACAAAACCCAATGCAGAGATGGAAATATTCATTCTGATTTTGAGGAAGAGGAAGCCTCTGCCCATGATATTCTTTTCACTTGTTCAATCAACAGCTATTTAACAAGCATTTATTATATGCCAGGCATTGTGCTAAATAAGCCATAGCGCTAAGACAGATCCGGAGCCTATCTTCAATAAAGTTTACACTCTAGAATGGGAATACAGACGCCCCTCTCCCCGAAACACCCAAATAAATAAACTATAAACATCCCCCACTAGCTAAACCTATGAGAGTTTGGATACAAGTCTAGGTAGTGAGGGATGCCACCCAGTGCATCAGTTGCTCTCCAAGCTTCATCAAAAGAGTTCTCTTCAGTAGTCAAAGTTCAGATGGTACTGATTTATGTAATAAGTAATTACATCTACACAGTTCCTGAGTTTGGAAAGAGAACCTTACTTACTGAAACAGACTGATAGAGAAAACAACCAAGAGGCTAACCTGGGGGGAAAGAGAGGAGGTTCTTTTCTAAGCAGCAGAATGTCCAGTGGGAGTTGGACTGTCAATTGCTCAATGTGGTGGTCCGGGGGGGGGGAGGGGCAAAAAAGTCTCTAAGTGCTCATATCTAAGTTATAAGATCTACCAACTCTAGTCAACCACATACACTTCCTCACAGGAGTCTGTGTGCGTCACCAGGGTGAAGAATCAACCCTCCTCCCTCCTTACCCTCACAGTTAATGTACGAAGAGGTCCAGCAGCTCCGAGTGGTCTTGTAAGGAGTGCACTGCGTGTGAAGAGTCCATCCCCTCCCATGACCCCTTTGCAGAAAGGGAATGGGCACATGCTCACTCTGGCAGATTACCTCCAGAGAGGGCTGCCAACCACCCCTCCCCTCCCTGCGTGCACGTGCTCCATCAAGATGTGGAGTCTCTGTCTCCTCCCCCTGAATCGGCACTCGCCTTGTCATTGCTTTGACTAGCAGAATGTGATGGAAGAGATGTTCCAGGACTTCTGGGCCCAGGCTTGACAAATCCTGGCAGCTTCTGCTTCTCTCTGGGAGGAAGCCAGCTACCACGTAAGAAGTCGAAGAACTCTGAGACCTCCCTGCTATGTGGAAACCAAGCTAGCAATGTGGAGAGACCATGTAGTGGAGAATTGAGAAACCCATAAATATATGGCCCCAGTTGAGCTATCCAAGATGGCCCCCAGCTGTATAAACCATCCCAGACATGATGATCCATATATGAGTCATAGCCACCGTGACCTGTGGAATGGACACATGAGGAAAAGGTCCAACCAGCTCGTTCCTGGGTAAGTCAAACCACACATTATGTTCCAATTGGGGCATAAGGCACCACTGAAAATACTTCTCTCAAAGTGGCCATCAGGTTCTGACTAACAGAAAAGGTTGAAAAGACAAAGGAGCACAGAGGGGGCCTGGGCCAGGCCTTGTTGGGTGGTAGTGGAGACAGACGGTGTAGGGCAGCTTCCTGTAGAGTCCCTATCCTATCTAATAATAGACAAACATGGTAATTGACCGTACCTTCGCTACGCCTCCCATCGGCTAATCAGCACTATATGCAAATTAACCGCCAACAAAGATGGTGGCTAATTTGCATATACCAGCTGGGAGCAAAGACTGAACACACCGTAGAAGGAAGCCAAGCAACGGAGCCGAGGTAGCGGAGACAGGCGGGAGAGAAGCGGCAGAAACGGGCGGGGTAGGAACGGCAGAGAAGGGCGGGGTTGCAGCAGCAGAGATGGGAGCAAAGCCCTATTCTTGCAGGAATCTTCCTGCAACGGGCTTCTAGTATAATACTAATACGTTTTCGCATCAGACTAAATCCCATTAATAAGATAACTTCTGGTATTAAAATTAATCTTTATTAAGGATTCACTAGCAGTCCAGGATTGTGCTAAATGCTTTCCATACATGGTCTCATTTAATCCTCAAAAAGGATGTCATGAGGTCACCATTATTAGTATCTCTGGTTTAAATGTGAGGAGATCAAGGCTCAGAGAGATAACATGACTTGTCCAAGGTCAAATAACAGAACTAGGATTTGAATCCAGGTCAGTCTGGCACCGTAGCTCAAATAAACATCAAGATCTGGCAACTGCAAGTGCAACAGCTGCTACTTCAATTGCATATTTAAGTCCTAATAGACTTTTATTTTGTGTCCATATATTTATTCAATACAAACTTGATTGGTAATTTTGAAGTAAGGTTCAGTAAACATAAAATGTGTTATGCTCTTTTTAATTATTTTTTTGTTGTGTTATTTTTTATATTTTAATTTTCAAAATTTATTTTTGCAACATAAATGGGGTAAAAAGGAAAGTTAATAAATAGGTTGCAATCCTCCACCCCTAGAGATACCAAGAAAGAACAAAACGAAGAGAAAGTGTGTGGAAGAAGTTTTACAGTGCTCTGGAGTTCTTACTTCAGACTGCAGTAAAGATTCTAATTCCTTTTTTATTATTTTGGAGAATGGAGTGATGTTTCTTTGAAACTGAAATCATACCTAAACGTGGTCAAAAGACAGCTGGGCTTTATATGGGCTGCAATAATAACATCTTAGTTTTCTCAAAAAGAATGTCGCTTGCTTATGCATCAAATTATACTAGTATATGTAGGGGTGGCGCTGTAAGTTACTTGTTGAATGTTGGGGTTGCTTCAGAGTTTCTTGTTACCCACCTTGTGCTGGGCAGTATTCTAAGTACTGGAGACACAACAATGGATTTTTTAAAAAAGTCTTGCTCTCGTGACATTTAGGTGGGGAAGAACAATTGAACAGGACACAGAAGTGCTGAGTTCTATGAAGAAGAGAAAGTAGGATGCAGCGCTGAAGAGAGCCGGGCTACCTTAAGCAGAGTAGTCAGGGAAAGCTTCTCAGAGAAGGTGACACTGGAGCTGAGATCTGAGTGATACGAAGGAGTAACCATGGGAAGATTTGGGGAAGAGATTTAGGCAAAGAGAACACCAATTGCAAGGGTTCTGGGGTAGGAATGAGGCTGCTGTGTTTAAGGGACAGGAAGAAAGATACCCTGTCTGGAACATGACATCCCAAAGGAAGAATTACACAAGGGGGGATTAGAAAGGAGGCAGGAGTTAGATCATAGGGTGCCATGGTTACCATAGGATTTTGAGTTTTATTTTACTGAGATGGGAAGCTATTATAGGCTTTTAAATGAGAGAGTGACATAATCTGAGTTGCGTATTTAAAAGACCACACTGGCTATATTGTGAAGAATGAATTGCAGCGTTGGGGGAGATGAAGGCAAGAATAGAAGCAAGACAACCTGTTAGGAAATTATGACTGTGGCCTGGTAAGGTTCATGGTCACTGAACATGAGGAGTGGTGGTGGAGATGCTGAGAAAGGGATGGAATTGGAAACCATCCCTACTGAGATGGGAAGAACATGTCTGGAGTAGCATTTAAACGTTGTGCTTTGGGCATGTCAAGCCAAGATATGTAGTAAACTGGAAAGCAACGTTGCAAAAGGGACGGCTGCTGCTGCTGCCCCCTGCAGCGCTGTCCTGGGGTCCCTACTTCACAGATTAAAAGCAGGCCACCCACTTCAGGGTTGTTTGTCTCTCAGTGAAAGGTCAGCTGACAGTTTTAAAGTGACACCTGCATTTTAATTTCTGGGATACGCCTAACAACATTTCTCAAGGACTAGATGTGTATGAATGTTTTTAAAATCAGGTATAGTTCTCCTTTCTTTGCATTTAATAAAGAATGCATTTCTTTCCTATCAGGATCACTCTGGCTTCAATGGTTGACTACGATGAAAAGCGATGCGATGCGATGCGAGTGTAGATGCGGATAAATTATTCACAGCACTGCCCACCCAACTGCACATTCTTTCCTCTTGCAGGAGATTTGCATGTCTCTGCACCTTTGTTCAGAAGCCTGACATTCAGCTGAGCACGCAGGGGAGACGCACCAGGCCAAAGTGGCTCTTCTCTGGGACTGCAACACAATCCAAATAAAATCTGGCTTTTGGGAAAATGTCCATTTTCACTGGCCACTTATCACCCTTATTCTGTAAAATACAATTCCTTCTTCTGTAGCGCCAACAGGAAAACCTAAGGCACTTAGGAACTCTTTGAAGTCCAGAAAGCCCTCCCGTTGCCAACGCCTTTGAAGAGAGCCTGCAAAACCCGATTTACACATCTGCGGCCACTAAGTAGCTCTTCGGCTACATGTTCGTTTCCCTCCAGCAGGTCTAGCGAAGGGAAAAGGAGCATGCTGGGACTTAGAATGCCCTTTTGTGAAGCTTTCCAGGGATTCTCTAAAAAAGAACTACCCAACACCATCCAAATCCCCAGTCTTTGTGCTCGTGGAATAATGGGTTTATGTTCCATGAGTACATTTGGCTTTTCCACTAGAAAAGGAAGAATATCTGTCAAATCCATTCGTTCTGGTCTTTTTGGTAGGTGGTTCCTTGCATTGGATTCAGAATAAAATATACCTATACAATTGCTTTTATTTTAATATCAGGGGTCATCTTCTACAAGAAACAAAACCAACTCTGATTAACTGAATACGTCTGAGGATTTAAAGGAAGGGTTTCAGGAACTCATAGACGCAACCAGGCAGTGGAAACCAGGCAGGTCTGCAGGCTCTGGAAACAGCTTCTTTGACTTCGCTTCTCACCCCGACTGCATGATGGAACCATCGGGGGAGATTTTAAGGCTTTTAAAGGAGATTGATGTCTTGACCCCATCCTCTGAGGTTCTGATTTAATTAGCCTGGGATGGGACTACTCTCATCGGAGACCTGCTGTTAGAAATGATGCTCTCCGGTCATCTACAATCCCTTAGTCATGCTGTCCAAGACTAAAATCCCAGGAGACAGAGGGTACCATTGGCTTAGGTTGATTCATAAGCCTGCCCCTTGGCAAGGGGAAGACAGGGCACCTGGTGACCAGCCCTGCCAGACCGTGGCATCATCGGGGAAGAGGTAATTCCCTAAACGGAGACTGTGGTGCTATTCGGAAAGCAAATGGAGGTTAGGCAGCCAAAATGTCAAGTCTCCACCATCCCCCCTTCTACCCCTCACATACAAAGGCATAATTTAACTGATACACAACAATGACACACAGTCCCCATGACTCTGGAATCTTGTGTTTTATCACAACCCTCCTTTCGACAGAGCAGGAACTCAGAGAGATAGCTGTGCGATGCCCCTGGCATCATGAATATGCACCAAGACCTTCTGTCAACACTTTCAGGAACTGGAGGTGCAGATCAGAGAATGAGGAATCCTGCTCTTTCTACCTCTGAACTAGAAATCATGACAACTGCATGGACTCCCACTAGGAGAAAACACTATTTTCCTGATGGTGAACATGAGCTGCATCATCCCCCCCTCCCACTCTGCATTATTCCTGCAAATATTACTGTTAACCCAGCTGAAACCGTTACTCCAAACAGCACTGAGAACTAGCCACCGAGTGATTGGTATTCGTCTGGTGACAGCACTGCGGGCGGAGAGAATAATGAATAGAGTATGTGGGATAGCGTTTGATAGGAAACGAAGTGCCCGTGCCTGGGACAATCAAATCTAACGTGGCTAAAGAAGCAGAACTAACACAGTGACCTCTGCAGCACAATTATCATGGCTGCTGACATCTCTGAGACTGTTTCAGTGTTTGAAAAGAAGTCAAGCTTTCTCTGAGAAGTCTAAATAACAAAAGGTAGAACCGTGTCCATGACCAGTACCTGTGTGAAATTCTATTTGGGAACAGATGAGAAACACAAAGATGAGGGGAGGGAAGGGGAGGGCAGAGGAGGGCAGGGAAGGGGAGGGGACAGAAGGGGAAGGGAGGGGACTTCTGTAAATCCTGCCCCATCCTAACCATACCCTAGTCTCCATTTCTCTTCACTCCAGGCGTTCTTAATCCAGGGTCCAAAGACACCGTGAACTCACCGACATCAGATGGGAAATTTTGCATGTATATGTCTCCCCAGCAGAGACACCACAGGCCCCATCAGATATTTGAGGTTTGGAGACTTGGCCCCACAAGTGTACAGAAACTTTACCTTTTTCTCCTTCTTGCCTATTTTGACTACCTTCCTGGACCTCAGCCTCTGCAAAACGATCTTGTCTCCAAGCCACTTGAACTTCTAATAGAAACCAGATCTCTCCTCCAGTACTTGACTGCCAGTCCTCTTTTTCTTGTCAGTGGTCTGTCACTGGTCAAAACTGGAGGGACCAGCAGCCTCAGATGACCTCACGGGCCAGCCACTTCGAGGAGGAGTGTCTTTAAAAGGGGTTTGACACCGTCTTGTTTTCAGCCAGCTACGGCCCTCAAAAGTTCCGATTCCTTAGAGAAAATAGGCTTTTCTATAGAAAAATAAAATATGCAAAGCGTTTCGTTGGGGAAGAATATATTTTAGGGCTTCTGTTTTGGTTTGGGCTGCAAAAGTACTCCCAGATTCCAAATCTAGGACATACAAGAAAATAGCCAAGTGGGAACTGCAACCAGTCAGTCTGGCTGGTTGGAACGTTATGGATTGCGTGTTCCAGATCCTTCTCCCCACACCCCCCAGATTAACCTCAGCCAGGCAGTTTCCTATGTGTTCCTCTACAATTTGGTCTTGCCTTCTAATGCAGCGTCATATGAACAGTAAAGGAACCAAAAGGAGCAAAAGCCAATGGACCTGCTGATGGCCAGCTAACAGTTTTCACGTCGCAACCCATAGGAGACGTAAATACCCTTGTCAGCGTAACCTCCAGAGCAGGACTCCACAAAGCTTCTCTCCATATTTTCGCTGCAGTCATTCATCACACACTCTAAACACGTGAATTTAGCACCTAGTATATAAATCAGACACTGAGCCAGACATACACGTTTCAAGTATGAAATGGTTTCAGCCTTCAAGAATCTCAGAATCTAGTTGAGGAGTCAACCTACCCCGTAGCTGCAGTACGAAATAATAAGTGAAATGACAGATAGGAACAAAGCACTAAAATAGACAGGATGGAGCAGACTGGTTCTCTTTGTTATACAAGTAGCAGATCCTTGCTTTTCAAAGTGTGGCTGCTGGACCAGCAGGGTGACATTTCCTGGATATTTGTGTGAAATGCAGAATCTCAGGCCCCACCCCAGATCTACTGAAGTGGAATCTGCATTTCAGTAAACTCCCAGGTGACTTGTAGGCATAGTAGTTTGAAAAGCTCAGTGTTAAATGTCAATAAAAAGACAGGCACCCGGGTCCCTGTTAATTTACCTAATTGTGTCTGCAACGAGAATGTGCCAGGAATAATGAGCGGGAAAACATTTTACTTAGGTTGGAACAAATATGGATTTGGGATTTAGAAAAAGTTGGGTAAGTAGAAGGAAATTAAGTTCTATCAACTCTCACACCAGACTCAGCACCTTCATGGCCTGGGCCTTGGGTTAGAGTGAGGGAAAAACAGTCCATGCTCCCCAACATTCTTAGCTGCCCAATTACCCGTCCTGTGTTGTGCTATTGATGGCAAAAGTGGTACTGGAACCCCCTCTCCTGACTTGCCCTGGGAAGATGTAAAACTAGT
Organism: Myotis lucifugus; assembly: GCF_000147115.1. NCBI lineage: Eukaryota > Metazoa > Chordata > Mammalia > Chiroptera > Vespertilionidae > Myotis > Myotis lucifugus. Next base: position 1,231,722 of record NW_005871266.1, on the reverse strand, counting down.
CAGAGAGACCTGGGCTTGAATTCACGCTTTGCCACTTATCCTCTATCTGTGCAACCTTGAACAAGTCACTTGATTTCTCCTAATGTCTTTCAAACTCTGCATCTGTAAGAAGTAGTAATTATTTCAAAGATGGTTATGAGATTGTATTGAGATAATGGTTATAAACTGTCTAGAATAGATCACTGAGTGCCTGGCATATAGCAAGAATCAGTAATGTTTGGTATTTTCATTATTTTTAGCTGTTGCAGTAGATGCTGGCCAGTTGTTCACTGAGTCCATTTTTCTTCAGACTTGAGCACATATCTAGATGTTTTCCAGACCTCCATTCTTTTTGGAGTGGCCATGGAATGTCTTGGCCAATGAAATGAAAGAAATACATGCCACTTCCAGCCTCTTCCATCAAAACCTCCTTTGCAGCCTTCCCCTCTCTCCCATGTGATGTTGGATAGAGTAGCTTTGAAAATCATGGCATAAAGATGGCAGCATCTCCATCAGCCTGGGCCCCTGAATGACCATATGGGGCAAAGCTACATCACCAACATTATAATCACCTTCATTACTGACTGGACTGTACATGGGTAAGAAACAAACTCATATTGTGTAAGTCAGCAATTTCAGGTTGTATCTATTATAGTGGCAAGTGTCACCTAACTACACCTGGCCAGTACAACATCCAAATTTTTCATTGTTTACCTACAGTGATACTGGGATGATTTAATAACATAGCAAATGTGGAAATGCATTATAAACTGTGAAGTGCTATGAAAATGTATAGAGAGATTGGGGAAAAAAATCAGATCTGGAGTTACGACCAAGTTCAAATCCAAGCACTGCTGCACACAGAGTGGGTGATCTTGCATAAATTATTCATACCAGCTGAGCCAATCTAGAAAATGGAGATATGAGCTCTTAGGCAAGTATGATGGACTGTTATAGGCGAATGCATCATAGAAATAAAAGCTGTTATTCTAGAAGCAAGATGACTCAGTGGTTAGGAATTCGGCTTCCAGAGTTCAAACATTCAATCTCCTACTTCCTGTTGAATAACTTTAGGCAAGTTAATGTATGTGCCTCAAATCCCATTTCCATAAAACTGAGATAATTATAGAATCTACCTCATATGGTTATAAGTATCAAATGACTAGATATGCATAGAGCTCCTAAAAGAATATCCAGCACAATTAATAAATGTTGATGGCTACAGGGGACAGCAACGAGAAGACAAGATGCAATGAAAATGAAAAAGAGGACAAGTTTTGAAAGATGATTCTAGATTTAATTTCCAAGATTTCAACTACACCTAAGACACAGAGTTCTTACTCATCAGCAAGCTCCCCAACCAACCCCGATCAACTGTGGATTCTAATACACCCGACCTTGGGTGTTCAACTTCAGACCATTACATCAGTCTTCCTATTAGTCCAGGGGTCCTCACCCTGGCTGTACATCAGTGTCACATGAGAAAACTTCTGAAAAATGGTGATGCCTGGGCCACAGCCCTAGTTAATTAAATCAGAATCTCTGAGGATGGAATCCAAGGACCACTTTTTTTTTTTTTAAGTTCCCAAGTGATTCTAAAATGCATTCATAGTCACAAACCAATGCTTCAGCTCATGGACTTTTGAGGGCAAGGGAAGAAAGAAGAGCTTCCAAAACTGAAATGCTAGAGCTTTGTTAGAACATCGTATTTCCCAAAGTCCCAGGGCATTTTCTCAGACATTCGATACATGGTCAGGCCCTTCTGTGTGCTAGCTGCTAAGGAGACAAAAGCAACAGATCACTGTCCCTGCCTCCAGGGCTCATTATCTAGCAAACTGCCTCCATCTAGAGGACTAGACCTCTTGGTCAGTACATATCACCTTCCTACCGCACAGCCCTGCCCCCCAAAGCAAGCTCCATGGTCCACAAGAGTCTGGTGGATGATCTACCGCTGGACTAAGAAATGGTTAATAACCTTCTCAAATGACTCTGTCCTTGCTGGAACCTGACCTCAAAACTTTAACATCAAGCAAAACAACCAGCCTTTTCATTATTAGATGTTATCTTTTCCCCATTAGCGGGACGCCTAAAGGTCAGACAGAGCAAAGAAATGCACCTTATTTATGACTGAGTGAATAATCAATTACTATGGCGGTCCATCTGATACTTCCTGATATTCATCATGGGCAGGCTCTGTTGAAAATGCTCAACACCACTTGCTTTCATGGGCCCACAAAGTGTTTGATGGCCAGGTAGTGGTTCCAATAAATGAAATTGTTAGGTACTTATGGGCTAAAGTAAGTCTTGGCTAGAAAAGGGCTGAGCATACCTGCTCCATCATCAGTAGACAGGTTTCTTTGACATACCTAATCACCGTCAGAAACTGAGTTTTGCAGGCAGCTCCTTGGTTGAGTTATTCAGAGTCTTTTTTTAAATCTGGAAAGGCCTTGACATTTGAAAGATGTTAAAAGAACTGCTAGACATAGGCAATGATTCAAAGGATAATTTGTCCTTCATGAGATGACAAAGTAAAAAGCTGTTATGATATCTCTTCTATCATTCATTAGCCTTTACTAAAACACTGTTCTCAGTATACCACTTATTATAGAAACATGATTAAATTAATTATAATTTCACACATAAACCCAATGCGTAAATAGTTCTTTTTTTCCCAACAAGCTGAGTAGCAACATTGCCCAAGGGTTTCCTAAAAATTCAAATGTCTTAAACCAACAGAAACAATAATAAAACCAAGCAAGGTATGATCCTAAACCAACCTTAACAGACAGAGTTTCTCAAAAGCTTTGTTGGCTTCAAAGGGCCAATTGGCAAGATGACCAAATGCTCCTTCCTTCGGTCCAAGTTTCCCAATGGACAGGCCGAGCAGGACAGGAGCCTTTACCTGAGGGTGGGAAGCACCAAGGCTCCAGGACAAAACCTCTTGTCCAGGAACAAAGTAAGCCCACATGCATGCCAGCGGGATGAATTCCACCTTCACAGTGTCTCTTTCACCATCTACAAGTGTCATGCCGCCGTTCTCTATCAGCTATTCCCTCCAGATAAGTGTATCCAATTCTTGGATACTCTGCCCACCCATATCACCCCAAAGTCATTCTACTCAAGGTTGGGTATTAATTTCCCAAAGGGCACCCCAGAATGTAGGATTTTACTGCACAACCTCCAGTTCTCTTATCCACCCCTCAAATAAGGTATTTGTTACTACTCGACTCCCAGGAAAATTTCTCCCACCCTCTTATTATACAAAGGACCTCATATTCTAGTATTATTAACTAGGTTAGTTTATAAAGGTAAGGCCTTGGCTCCCAAACCAGACAGAGGCACACCAGAAGCAAAGGATGGAGGGAAAGGACGAGGAAGGGAGAGGAGGGGTAAGGAGGAGAAAGGGAGAGGAAGGGAGAGAAGAGAGAAGAAGGCAGGAAAAAATAGAATGGGGGGGAAGGAACGAAAGGAGAAGATGGGGAAAAGATGACTGAGTAGTGGTTTATCTCTCTTATGAAAACAACAGAAAAATACTGAATATTTAAAATCATTAATAATCAAACAGAGTCTGTCCCAATCATGTTCATCTAGTACAAACTTTTAAAAACTTTTTTATAATGTAGTATATCAAAGAAAGTCCTTAGATACATATAATTACTAAATATGTGCCAACAAGGAACTTAGTGAAATTCAGCATTAATTTTAATTGTTATTTTTTTTCCAATTTTTTTTAAAATATATTTTATTGATTTTTTACAGAGAGGAAGGGAGAGAGATAGAGAGTTAGAAACATCGATGAGAGAGAAACATCGATCAGCTGCCTCCTGCACATCTCCTACTGGGGATGTGCCCGCAACCCAGGTACATGCCCTTGACCGGAATAGAACCTGGGACCTTTCAGTCCGCAGGCCGACGCTCTATCCACTGAGCCAAACCGGTTTCGGCTAATTGTTATTTTTAATGGTGCAGAATTGCCTTCTTAGCCTAATGGGAAAAATAAGTAAAGTTATTATGAAGTATTAGCTTGATACCCGAAGGAAACAAAACAACAATGCCCCATTGCCACCATCTCTATTTAGCCTAGCTCTAGAAATACTAGCAGATAACTATTCAAGAAAAAAATAAAGTGCAAAAAATGATGAAGGGAAACAATAGAAGTATCAGTATTGCCAGATGACATATTTCTATTCCTAGAAAATTAAAGTAAATTAACCAGAAAATAACTTGCTCAAAATTGTGGCTATTAAATAAACCCTCAAAAACCAATAATCTTTGCCTATATCAGCGCCAGACAGCTTAAAAATAAAGCTAGGGAAAACGCTATTTGCAATGGAATATAAAACATTAAATACCTGCATATTCATTTAATTTGAGATGCACAAGACTTATAGAAAATTGTAAAACTCTGTTAAGAGAAATAAAGAAAACGCGAATAAATGGAGTGATGCTCCCTGCTCCAAGAGTCAATGTCCAACTTCCTCTGAGAGAAAGAGGAGGAGGCCTGGGGACTGGGCACTATGGGGGATGTGGGAGGAACCCATGGGCTTCGAAGGGACAGTTAAGGGCTTAGTGATCGTTCAGGCACTAAAGTTAAATATGTGTCCTGCGTTGACTTATAAATTAATTCAATATCTACTAAGATCTATTGGAACACATTCTAGAACCAGACAAGTACATAGTAAACCTCATCTGGAGGAATAAGGAATAACAGAGACTTTTTAAAAAAGAAATGAAAGTAGAGCCGTTCTACTGGACTGTAAACTATAAATCTGCAGTGATGCTGCATTAAAAACAAGCATCACTGGGCTGATGTACACTTCAGAAACAGAATCCAAACTCTAAAAGGCATGCAATAAATGACATATTAGAAGCAATACAAAAATGGGGGAAAAGAACTACTGTTCAAGGCCAACTTAAATAAAAATGATTCGTTGTACCTCAAGTCCTAGTGATGTAAAATAATAAATTTCAAACACAAAAAGAATTATGTATTAAAACTATCTAAATTATACTAGAAATGAAAAGTAAAGATGAGAGGATCTTACTATTAAAGAAATAAAAGAGCCCTGACCAGTTTGGCTCAGTGGATAGAGCGTCAGCCTGCAGACTGAAGGGTCCCAGGTTCGATTCTGGTCAAGGGCATGTACCTTGGTTGCGGGCACATCTCCAGTAGGGGGTGTGCAGGAGGCAGCTGATCAATGTTTCTAACTCCCTATCCCTCTCCCTTCCTCTCTGTAAAAAATCAATAAAATATATTTTTTTTAAAAAGAAATAAAAGAAAAAAGATTCATAGGTTTGAAGAATAAATTTTTTAAAGTAATGCAGAAATATGACAAGCATAACTGATAAAATGTTCACTATTCAAAATAGCACATATAAGAACTGATATGAATATATATAAAAAGTCCAGATTCTAAGTGGGCCAGAGAATATGGTCCACTTAACTGAAAAACAATCTAAAAGGGGGTAGGGAGGAGGAGGGGGAAGTAGAGAAATGTACCAGCACTAGCTAGTAAGACAAACAAACTAAAACAACTTTAAGACATTGCTAACAGATTAAATTAAAAAAATACAAATGGGAAACCTTAATGCTGATACAGTTATAATATGGGCGGGGGGGAGCAAGTTGCTGATGGTAGGTTTAGTGGAGGATGGTGATGGTACCATGTCCTCTGAGTAGCAGCAAAGGTGAATTCCTCCTTTCCTGTGATATCCAAGGAGGTAGCTGGGCTTCTGACGGGGGTGGCACATGGCTGCCAGGGAATGGAGCCATAAGCACTCCAACCTTGCCAAACCGTGGCCCATTCCAAAGTTTTGCACAGAATGACAAAGAGATCACAGGAAATGGCAGAACCAGTAACTTTCAAATGGGCCATATGGACTCAGGCAATGAGCATCTTATGTTGCTCATGTGCACTAAAGACCAGAGATCCTTCCCCAAAATTTACGGTAACTCCTTATAACTCTGTTACAACCTTAAAGATAAAAGACAACACCCAAAACATGGTGTTCCCATATGACCCAGGAATTACACTTCTAGGTATATACCAAAGAGAAATGCAAACACAGATACACATAAAACCTTGTGCCCAAATGTTCTTAGCAGCATTATTCAGAATAGCCTAGAGGCGGCAACCACCTAATTGTCCATCAACTGGAGAATGGTAAATAAAGTGAGGCATATCCACACAATGCAATATTACTTAGCCATAAATGGAATGAAGTAGCACATGCTACAACATGGAAGAACCTTGCAAACATTATGCTAAATGAAGAAGCCAGTCACAAAGGAGTATATATTATATGTTTCTATTTATTAAAATGTCCAGAATAGGCAAATCCATAGAGACAGAAAGTAGGTTGGTGGTTGCCTAGAGCTAGGAGGGTTAGGGGGCTGCTAATGAGTTCAAGGTTACTTTTTATTCTTTTTTATTTTCAAGGTTACTTTTTAGAGTAATGAAAATGTTCTAAAATTGTGATGACTGCACAGCTCTGAGAATCTACTAAAAGTCACTGAATTATATATTTTCAAGGGTGAATTTTATGGTATGTGAATTATCTATCAATAAAGCTCTTAAAACACACACACATACACACCATTAATATAAACCTCCCTCCAGCCCTGATATGTGAAGGCTTATGGCCAAATTTAGCTTGACTTAGAAAAACAGGCTAATAGAATGTTTGTTGTAGTCCAGACTTGCGCAATAAGTTCCTGCATACTAAACATATTACAAGTTTTGCAGGAGGCAGCTGATCGATGTTTCTCTCTCTTTCCCTCTCCCTCCCTCTCTCTAAAATCAATAAAAATATATTTTAAAAACACACGTTTTAAATGGCGACCTTACTATAGTCCTCAGCCTCTCTTCTCCCACCCATGCTTGGTCTTGACACTCCTACCTTTTCCCATTCCTTTTTATCTCTTTTGTAATTCTCAATCAAAATGGGACCAGCATCAGTTCCTGTTTTCCCTCCCAATAATTCTGGGGAAAACGCACACCTCAATTCAATTCCCACACCTAGGGTTATGCTCTTAACAACAGGAGGAAAGGTTTGATAATCACAAGATCTCTCTTTTATGACAATTCAACAGAAAGCCTGCTTTTATCCCCCAACACTGCTTTCATTTCAGATTTTCTAATTCAACTTTTCCATTTCCCACTGATTCTCCATTCTATTCCTGGCACTTCCTAGCCTTTCTCTGTGGTTCAGCCACTTCAAGGACCAGCTTGTCACCTGTGCAGCCCAGACCCCCTGCCCACTGCTGCCTTACTTCTGGGTCAGATGTATTTTCACTCTTCGCCAATCCTCTCTCAACCTGGATGTCCCCCAAGCTCATTCCTCAACAAGCCATTTGTAAATTCCACTTTCTGGCTTTTTTCCTAATGCTGACCAATCACAAATCTTCAAGAAGAGGCCAGGTGGTGGCTCCTGGGTGGTCTGTGGATGGCTTCAATGCTCTCTGGCCTTGCTCAGAGCTTCCCCAGTCTCCACAAGAGCAGCTGACGGCTCCTACCCCAAGGCTCCCAGCCCATCCAAATCCACAGAAGGCTATCACTTCCACGCCCTCGGCTCTGCTTCCTCTCTGCTCAAACAAAGGCCAAGAGGACAAAGACATCATAGTGATCGCCACTGAAAAGAAAACGGAAGTTTTATAGATTTATATATATATATAATCATATACCTCTGTCATTTACTAACTGGATGACTTTAAGGGGTAACCTGCTTAGCCTCTGTCATTTACTAACTGGATGACTTTAAGGGGTAACCTGCTTAGCCTCGCCAAGTCTCAGTTTTCTCATGTGTGAAAATAGGGTTAATAATATTGTGAGGATTAAATTAGATAGTTCAAGTAAGGGCTTGGGACTGTGGTCATTCTATCCATATAAGTCAAAATCGTAGATTATTCTTTACATGAAGGACAAGACAAAAAAAGAAAAACATATGGGAAAATGCCATTCCTCTCTGTGACCAGCTCTTTACAAGGACAGAGGCGGAGGCCTCCCCATCCACCCTCCCTTGTTGCTATGCAGCCTTCTGCAGGCAGAGCCTGTTAGCTCAGAAAATCTGCTCCGCGTAGTCATAACAGCTCTGCAAAGCCTGAGAAACCTCTCTCTCCCTCTTCCTCCCCTTAACCAGTTCAGCCAAACCTGTGTCTTTTCCAAGACAAAGCCGCAGTCCCTACAGACACAGCGTTGCAGAAATCTCTGCCCACAGTGAGGGCTGTAGAGCCAGCGGTGCCTGTCAGGACAGAATAAAACACCTCTCAGAGCCCCGTTAGCCTGGCTTCCACGGCAGCTGCAGCCGCAGGACAGCAGGTGGTAGTGCCATGATACCGTGTCATCAGTGAGTTCAAGGTCAGGGAGATCCGCATGCCGCTGAAGACAATGCGTTTAATGTTGGAATCAAAGTCCCCTCTGTGCCCTTCTATTGTGGGGAAGTAAATCCCAGAGGAAAACTCAAGCCTTGACCTTCTATGTGACAAGCCAACACACCCTCTGGCTGGATCTTGACCTACTGGTCCGAATGCACCCGCTCATCTTGCCTGTACTTCACAGGGCTCCACACTATGCACTGTTTTAGTAGAGCAGGTGCCCTGTGCCCCTGGGGCTGTTTCCCGGTCCCATGAACTTGGACAAAGCTGAAATATGTTTCCGCAGTGACATCTGTGCATTCAGCAAACATATATTATGCACCTACTGTGGGCCAGGAAGTGTTCTGGGCGAAAGGGATAGATATGATCCTTTGAGAGGCTCACAGTTCCGGCCCCCAATAGTTCTCAAAGCAATAGCACCTTAATGTAACTGGAAAGTGAGGAGGGCTTAGCCAAAGAGAATTGTGTGTGTGTGTGTGTGTGTGTGTGTGTGTGTGTGTGTGTGTGTGTGTGTGTGTCCCTGGGCATCCCACACAGGTATACTCCACAAATTATTCATCACAGTGCCTTTCTAAAACCCCGCATACACATCTTACATCTTGAATGTACTGTGTTCCATCCCGATGGGCAGAAGGTCAGAGAGAACATTCTGTGAGTCATACCTCACTGGACTGCTACATCTTGTTAAACATACATTCACACTCTCTGAGACATCTGAGACAGACTCCCCTGGGCTTCTGAAGGGAGGGGGTCAACCCCAATCTACCCAGTCCACACCTCTCTTCCCCTTGGGTTAAGGTCCCACCAAGGAGGCTATAGGGAGACTTCTCAAGAGCTGATTTTGCTCTCATCTTAGTTGACGTGGCTAACATGTTACTGCTTTGGGCCTGGTTGCTGACTCTGAGCTGCTAAGACCCCAGCCCCCTAGGCTCCAGTTTGCTGGCCTGAGATCTGGAATCTGCATTCATTCATTCATTCATTCATTGACTCAAATCATGTATGTATTGACTTCCCACTCTGTGCCTAGCACTTTCCAGGTGCCAGGGATACAGAATTGAACCAGACACACAGTCTGCTCTCATGGAACCTGAATTCTAGCAGAAGAGACAGATAATAGATAAGCAAACAAGAAAGGAAACAAGAAAGTAAATAAAACAATATTATGTAGTGACAAATTTGGTGAGCAATCAAAACAGGGCAATGTGTTTCAAAGTGGCATTTGGAAAAGTTATTGTTAATAGGGAAGGCCAAGCTAAGGTGACATCTGAGCTGAGACCTGAACCATGAGAAGGAGGCAGTCATGTAGACACTGGGTGAGGGGGGACGGGGAGGAGGACAGGTAGGTGCCAATAGTACGAAGGAGTTTGGATTTCATTCTAAGTACAATGGGAATCTATTGGAGAGTTTTAAGCAAAAGAATGACATGATCTGACTCATATTTTAAAAGATCACTGCATTAACAGTGCTCTGGATTCTGGCCCTATAGAATCTACCTGTTCCTCCTTTTCTTGGATGACCTCTCTGAACTTGACTTTTGGTTTACTAACCCTGCGGTTCTCTCTGATCAACATCTGGCCTCAGGCTCTCTGCTGTCCACAGTTAGAGAGGACGATGAGCCTTCTCAATGAGCACCCACTCCCCATTCATTCATCTAAATGCCTTATTCCCTAATCAGCATGGTCTGCGTGCTCAAGAGCTGAGTCCCCTGATTACAGAGTAAACTTCTCTTTCAACAAAACTGCAGCTTCTCGTTCCCTTCAAAGCCAGCAGCGTGGCAGCTTGCCAGTTTCAGAACAGTAATAGATTTCCTGAGTGGCATTCACACTTGCCATCTCTCGCTTGGGCTGTCACTCCAACCGGTTGTGGGGTTTCCAGGTTTTAGAAGGCCACTTGGGGAATCTAAAGCAAAGCTTTTCAAGGAGGGATGCGCACATCTGGGGAGTTTCTGAGGGTCCCAGATGTGCCCAGGCCCACCCCAGACTTATGAATCACAAGGGAGAGGGATCTGTATCTTATTAAATTCCCCAGGCAATTCTGAGGTGTACCTGCACCTCTGCTTAAGATCCACTAAACTGGAGGCACATAGGCTATATTTGCAAGCTCACCACTGCAAATTCTTTTTTTTTTAACAGGCTAAGTAAAAAGCGAATAAAAATGCATCCATACACAAAAAGTCACAAAACCAAAAGAAGCCAGACTATCTCTTCCTTATATGGATCAAGGCTACATCAAGGAGGAGAAGAGGAGGTGAGGATTATGGGTTAGTGGGTACAGGCAGCCCTGACCCTCTGCTCAGAAAATCACTGTAGGAGAATGAGATGTGCCTGCTTCTTCACCCTCATTGCTTTCAATGTTCACACCTGCACAGAAGCGACCAGCAGATCCACACATTCAGGGTCTTCAACACCACATGCCCTGGTACATATTCTGCCAGACTTTCCATTCCCTTGGATATTCCCCTGAAAACTTAAAATATTTGCACCAAGCCCAGCCGGAGTGGCTCAGTGGTTGAGCATTGACCATGAACCAGGAGGTCATGGTTCGATTCCCAGTCAGGGCACATGCCTGGGTTACAGGCTCAATCCCCAGTAGGGGGCATGTAGGAGGCAGCCGATCAATGATTCCCTCTCTTCATTGATGTTTCTCTCTCTTCCTCTCCCTTCCTCTCTGAAATCAATACAAATATATTTTCAAAAATATTTGCACCAAGTAATTGCAATTCTTACACTATTCCTCACACTAGAGCAGTGGTCGCCAACCGGTGGCCCGGGGACCACTGGTGGTCTGTGAGGTTTGAAAGACTGGCGACCGCTGCACTAGAGTGTTCATGAAGATGACAGGCCCTAATGTCCCTGACCTGAAAAAAAGCAGAACCCAAACAAACTGAGCAGCAATGCCATTTCATTTGGCAGATGTTTACTGAGCACCTACCCCGGGCCAGTTTCTATGCCATACACTTCACTTACATTATTTCATTTCATTGTCCAACCCCCTCATCGAAGTGCTTATCATTCTCTCTCTTTGAAAAACAGGCAAGTTGGGAGGCCAGAGAGGTTTAAGGGCTTCCCCAAGGCATAGTGTTCATCCCAGCGTGGATCACTGAACCCAGACTCAAGTCTAAAGTGGGTGGTCCACCATGTTGCTCTTTTTGTGAGAATCTCGTGTATGGCAGCCACCATGTGGGACATAAAGATGAATCAGCTCACATCCCTGGCCTCAAGTTGCTCACAGAAGACCAATGGGCAAGGTAAACAGGTATATGACGGTGGAGACGGTAAAAAGATCAGTGGTTGCCAGGCGTTAAAGGAGCAAGAGCAATGAATAGGTAGGGCATGGAGGACTTTTAAAGCAGTGAAACAATTCCGTACGGTAGATACTATACTATAATGATAGATACATCATACACTGCTGGGAGAAATATAAAACGGTGTTTTTAGAATCTTTGAGAAAACAGTTTGGCAGGTCCTTGAATGAGTAAACATAGTTACCATATGGCCCAGCAATTATACGCCTAGAGACCATTGAAAACATAGATCCATACATAATCTTATACATGGATGTTCACAGCAGCATTAGTCACAATAACCAAAACATGGAAACAACCCAAGCGTCCATCAGCTGATTAATGAGTAAATAAAATGTGTTCTAACACACATGGACTGTTATTCAGCAATAAAAAAGAAATGAAGTCCTGGTATTTTCTAAAACATGGATAAACCTTAACAATGTCTTGCTAAGTAAGAAAAGCTACACACAAAGGCCACATATTGTATGATCCCATTCACATAAAATGTCCAGAATAGGCAAATCCACAGGAAGCAGAGAGGAGACTAGTAGTTGCCTAGGACTGGGAGGAAGGGGGAATAGGAAGGGACTAGTAGATACGGGGTTTATTTGGGGGGTAATGAAAATATGTTAAAATGAGATTGTATTGATAGTTGGACAACCCCGTGAATATACAAAAACCACTGAACTGTACACTTTCAATGGGTGAACTTTATGATATGTAAATTATATCTCCATAAAGCTGTTATTCAAGAAACACCAACAACCAAAACTCCGCTCAAGGCCCATTTCTACTCAGACCCAGGCGCAGCCAGAGCACGTAACTGCTCCCTCTTTCAACACGTACCTCCATATTCCTGGGGCCATTTTAAAAATTATTTGTTGATGTTCCTATAACAGTTTAAAAAGGAAATAAGTTTCGTACCTTCATTCCACCCAGGACCAGGGAGCAATAAAGCATACTCACAGAAATAACAATAGCACTGAAGCCAGAATTATGATCATGTAAACGCCATATTTTAGCCGGGAAGAGTTCATTACAATATATATATATATTTAAAGCAGTGCTGGGAATGCTAATCAACACTCACAAAATTTAATCTTCTCACTGCAAACATGATGTTTTCTCCCAAGTTTTATTAATAGCACGAATCATTCACCAGCTGGTGAAAGAGGAACACGGACAGGCAGGGACGCAGGGGCGGAAGTGCAGAGGAAGATAAGTGCTCCATCAGCACACACCATTCTAGGTCATGTCACAGGCGTGTCCCAGGTCTGGGGTGACACAGGTGCCACATCAGGTGCTAGATGTAACGTTCTTTGCGAGGGCTAGGGACTTCCCCATAACTCCAGTGAAGTGACGCTAATTTCTTTCTGATAATTTTTTTTTTCAAAATGTGTGACCCCTTTAGAGATCATTGGAGCCACCCTGGGTGTCGACTGCCTCACCAAAACTGTGGTGCCATGGAAACGACTGACAGGAGGAAAATATGAAATTGTATCCCCTTGTGAAGCTCCCTAACGTGCTAAAATCAGCACTTCTCTTTGAAGAGCTGAGTGTAATACTTGCCAATTGATCTGTCTGGGGATCCAAATGGCTTTGCTCACACTGCCATAGCCCCCCCACTGGGCAAGAAAAGCTTTGGCACTTAAAAAAATGATTAAAAACTCCCTGCTATTTATAATGATGGAGAAATGTCACTGAGAATTAAATGTTTGGTCAGTGGGAAAATGTGGCGGTCTGGAAAAGTCTGTAGATACACGTGTGGAATTAACGTGAGCACTCAATGCCCTACTCCAAGAGAGCTCGAAAGACACTTTTCTTGGTGTGCTTGGGTTTTTTTTTTCTTTTATAGCTGCAGGACTTTTCACTTTCTCATTCACCTGAACTCTGGGATAGTCTGAGACAAGCAAGGCCAACTCCAGATGTTACACCTCATTCACTACAGGGTGTCACCGTATTTTTCCTCTGCACTCTCGAAATAAAGCCAGCACCTCTCACCCCACAGCAGGTTTTCATTAAAGCTGATCTAGAAACAAAAACCTGAATCTACTACACTGTCCAGACAGAGAAAGCGATGACAAAAATACACAATGGCAACACCGTTCTCAGATCTGATATTAGGATTCTGCTTTGTGTCCAGGTAACCAGAGACTTCATGGCAAACTGCTCAACCAGCAGCCAAGACCCTTCATCTTGGTCTTTACCAGCCTCTCCTCCTATGTGGACCTTCAACTTCAACCAGGCAAACCTACTAACCTCCTGGTGGCCTTGCCATGTTCGTCTCTACCATTAATTTAAGGCAGCACGTCCTACCCCTAGTTTCCCCTTCAAACGCTAACATGAACCTTCCATTTGCTCCATAGTCACTCTCTGCTGGACATACCTTTTATCTTATTTTTATTTTTCCCATCACCATTTACCCCTTTATGCTCTCATCCACCCCCACCCATCCTCCTCCACCCCCACAATCACCACACTGTTGGACATGCTTCCTTATTAGAAACTAGTGACCCAGTGCATGAACTCGTGCACATTGAAAGGAAATTAATTAGAAGAAATATTTTAATATCACTATTCGCCCTTTCTCAATAATAAAAGTGTCAACCAAATTCACGATCGACAATGACAGATGGGAACACACGCATGAAATTGGCACTATATATATATATAGATAAGCTTGATTAATTAGATCTGCTTTCTGATTTAGCTAAACTTTTTCCAGCCCAGTGAAGCAGCCCAACTTCTCTTTCAGGTAACTGTCAGCAACACAGCAATAAATATCAACACGAAGCAGATTATTATTGTAGATCACGCAGGGAGAACAAAGGATAAAATATTTAACCGCAGCAGTGTTTGACTATATTCTGCGCAGTGAGAAAACCTGAAGTCATTTTCAAACAGAAATGTATTCCCTAAATTATCTATCCTACACTTCAGTGTTCTCCATCCAGTTTTTACAGACAATTGGTTTATTCGACAGTTTCAGATCGTCTCCAGCAAAAGCCCGAGGGAAGAACAGCCGATTGATTCATCCTACCCATAGAGTGATTCACTCTCGATTTAGGAATTGGCTAGACACTACAGAGCTCAGACACTTTTCAGATTCTCCAGAAAGAGTCTCTGCCACCTCGGCTCAGCCTGGCAGAGGCTCAGCAGCCGCGAGCCAGCAAGGAGGAAGCTGACCCTCCCCTCAGCACTGCGTCCTGATGTAGCTCCAGAGTGAACTGCCTGGATCCACAATCCAGCTCTGATGCTCATTAGCTCGGTGATCCCGCACCAGTTGAGACGTCTTGATTTCTCAATTTCTACATCTGCAAAATGAGGTCACAATGCTATCTACCTCCCAGGCCTGCTGTGAAAACATAATGAGACAATTCACATACAAGACCTAGTACGTCTGGCGCATGGTGAGCCCCTCTATAAATGTTGGCTGGTTTTATTTTTTGGCTAGTTTTTTTTTTTTAACACGATCATTTATTTAGCAGTAGTAACACTTGGGCCCTTGGGGAGAAGAGGCTGCACAGGTGTGAACCACTTAGTTATTCAGGCATGAGGTATAAAATGCCTGGGGACGAACAACAGTCACAAGACACAGCAAACACCCACAAGATGCCATTTCGGAGATCCTGGATGCCCTGCGTTGAGGGAGGCAGCTTGGCATATGGGAAGTTTAGAATCAGGCATTTGCTCAAATCCCAGCTTAGCACTGACCCGCTATGCAGCTTCGGGCAGGCTAGTTAACCTCTTGGTAGCCTATTTATAAAATGCAAATGCTATCACTTACTGTGCGGTGTTGCTGAAACAAATGGAAATAATATGTGTAAAGTTCCTGGCACTCCATAGATGCTCAATACCTAACAGATAGCATTATTACATCAGCCTGTCGAGTTTTCTTTCCTCTTTACTGAAAGGGTGGTCTATAAGAATGTTTTGCTTTCCTTTTTTACTAAGCAAAAAAACAAACCCGATTTCTTATGAAAACATAAAGTACAACTATTTACTCTTTAGAGATATGGAGATAGATGTATGTATGGAAAAAAAAACCCTCCAACTTAATTTTAATGCTCTTTTTTACCTGTTTTTAAATACCCCAGCAAAGCAATTTCACTGTAAAAATTTTAGAAAATTGAGATTAAATAGAAGGAAGAAAATGAGTCTCTCATAATCCCATTGTGCAAAGATGAGTATACGTGGCATTTTGGTCTCTACCTTTCCGGACTGTTTTTCTCTGCAGGTAAACATATACATGCAAATCCATTTTTAATAATCCCAGACAGCAAAGACCAGCAATCCCATTTCTCTATGTCATCTCTGCCTGTACCAATCTTTGAAAGGAACAAAATGTACATACTTAAGAGGGTTTTTGTTTATGTATTTATTTAGCAGGAGCACATAGATATGGGAGTTATTTTTTAAAATATGATTTTAATCAGTTCAGAGAGAGAAAGGGAGAGAGAGAGAGAGAGAGAGAGAGAAAGACATCAATGATGAGAATCATTGATCAGCTGCCTCCTGCACGCCCCACACTGGGGATCGAGCCCACAACCTGGGCATATGCCCTGACCGGGAATCGAACCATGACCTCCCGGTTCATGGGTTGACACTCAACCACTGAGCCACAACGGCCGGGTGGGAATTATTTTTAATTAAACATCTTTGCCAAGGCCTTCAGCCTACCAAATATGCATACATCTCCCTGCAACCGACAGTACATAAGCACATACCAGGCAGACAAATGCACACACATTCACAAGGAACGCCCAAGTCAGAGGTACTCAACAGTCATGTATTCAAGCAAGCCTAGGACATGATTGAATGTATCAGCACTCACATACCACGCCATGTTTTTAAGCCAGCAGTTGGCTCCTATAAACCAGGAACCCATTAACCCACCCCTCATATACATATACACAACCATGTGCGTCCAACAAATAGAATTTCTTTTCTATCCCATATCTCCATCCTCACAATGCCAGGCAGCCAACTTTGGTTGGGCCGCGCTTTGTGATTGGTTCTGGAACACTTCAAAATCACATTCCTATGTGCTCAGCCACCTCCTCCACACACCTCATCTCTATCTCTGTGGGCCCACCCCCTCGCATCAAGAGGTAATCCTGAAAAGCCAGTTTTCTAACTCTACTCCAGTGGAGCCGAGGTCCCTCCCTGGGGCCTCCGAGCATTTGAGATTAATTATCTGCTGCATTTGAGAGATTCAGGTAGCCCCATCCTAGGTAGATATTTTAATCACTTTCTTTGAAAGGAAGTACTCTCATGAAATGTAGGGAGTATGATGAGGAACACAAAAGATACACTGTGCTTTGCTAAGGGAGAAAAGAAATAAAGATAAAAGGAGCGTGTGGGACAATGGCTATTTCTACAAGCTGAACAAGGGAAAAGACTGATGGATGGTTCGGATGCAGGTCATGAATCAGAGTCAGTTTTCCATATCCTCCAGGACATGGATTTTCAACTCCTCACCCCTTTTATAGTGACAAATGAAAGGTAATTATGTTACGCTGCTGATAGGGCATTGTTGCATTTAGCAAACACTTCTGTGATGAACATGATAAGACAGGATTTATGGGAGACAGAGCACAACCAAGTGGCCAAAGGCAATGTGACATTAGATGGCAGATCCGTTTGGGCAATGGCTCCAAATGTGTATGGTCATTTCCAAAGGAGTTGACACAAACACCCTTCAGAAAGACCTGCTGTGCCCACCTCCTCTCCCCAAACACACAGGCAGATGGAGGAAGCAGACCTCTGAAGGAGTATAGTTCCGGGTGAAGACAGATGTGAATCCCACCTGCACCCTGACAAGGTTAGAAATAGCTGGATCTGAGCTAAGTGGGTGAAGCCCAGCATCCTTTAACACTATTATCAATTCAAGCTGCCATAAAGTTGAAACAAGCTCTCCACCAGCGCCCAAATGCCCAAATTTATAAATACAGTCCGTTTCAGCAGCCCAGCTCACAGCAGCTGGTAATTACCGTCAAAACTGAAGAACTGAGGATTATTCAAAAATAACAATGTAAGTAATAAGTATGCTGTTTAAAAGCTTGAA
Source organism: Myotis lucifugus (assembly GCF_000147115.1). Classification (NCBI taxonomy): domain Eukaryota; kingdom Metazoa; phylum Chordata; class Mammalia; order Chiroptera; family Vespertilionidae; genus Myotis; species Myotis lucifugus. The sequence continues at coordinate 1,214,016 of NW_005871266.1, read as the reverse complement.
ATTCCTCATCTTGCCACTCCTACCACCCCAACTGTCACTTTCCGATGCCACCCTTTCCCAAAGTCTAAGTCTTGTGCTCTCAAGTTACACGTTGTTCATCCAATGCTTTCCCCAAATCTATGCAGAACTTCCCCTGGGGGACAAAAGCGCCCGCCCAGTGGGCACCTCAAGCCCTCATCCCAACTACATCCAGCAGGACAGTGACACCTGTCACTTGAGCAGCGAAACTGTTAGTGAAAAACACACCAGAGTAGGGGTCACCTATCCTTTTTCTTTTTTGATCACCCTCTTTTTCAGAGTCTGTACTCTGAATACTACCGGTCCTGCAAACAGAGCCAACAGCAATTATTCTGGAGTCCTGCTCGGTGCCAGCCACCAGCTGTGGGCATCCAGAACAAGAACACTCTAACACAGCTCCCCTCGGATGCCCTCACCTCCCTGCTGCCAGCTGGTCCTACCGTACCAAACTGCGCCTTCCTTTAATTGAAGGTTTTGCCTGAAGTTCATCTGGTTCTTGGATCTCTTCCTAATTAGGATTTTTTTCTAATTAATCTAGAGCTATCATCTATCCCCTATGACCTGAAGTCATTCAACCGCCCAAATTCATGTTCTTACCTTCAGTCCCACACCTAACATTTGCAGATCCTGGGGCAAGAATACAAGTGAAGGTCCATACGCTACAAGTGTAAATATTTAAAAGCTTTCAATGAGGCTGACAAATTACTACATAAAGTATGTTCTATCCTATCTTAATATTGATTCCTTCATCATGACCTAGAGGGCCAGCTTCGAATACAGAATTCTCACCCTGGCCCTCGGCCCCTGACCCTCAGCTGGCCCCATCTTATTTTCCCGCCCCCAGCTCCATCCCACACCACAAACAGCCTCGTGCTAATGGAAATGCTGAAATCCTTCTATCTCAGCCACTGTGAACAGTTACTTCTTTGTCATTTCTTGGGCCGATGGGTACATACGCTGGTGCCATAGTCTGCCGTTGGGAGTAGGGAATGAGGCCCACGCAGGCCATGGAGGTAGATGTGGAGAGGGAATGACAAGGTCCTGGGTATCCAGAGTATGACACATGTTGTAGAAACCAGGAGAAATGTCATGGACTCTGGGTGGGCCTGGCCCATTAGCCCTGCATATCCTCTCTCCTCATGGAGATGTACAGACCGAGAAGGGCTAGTGAGTCCCCACTGCCCAGGCCTCAAGATGGTGCCACTCATTTTTGTAGGCGTATCCCATTCCTCTTTCAAAGCCTACTTCACAAGAGCTCACTACCTCCAGGAAGTCCTCCCTGACCACTCACCCCCCTGACCCAGTAGTCTCAATAAGTGCTTACTAAACAAATGCTGTGGAGACACCAAGATGAGCATGGATGACCCGTAATACAGACTGAGCTTGTGTTTATCAGTCTTTTCTCCCCAAAGAGATTTAGAGTCTTGTGAGCCGCATTCAATCAAAATGCCATGAACTCCTGGGTTCATTACCAAGTATATGGGAGTCAGGTAGCAACTGAGCAGTCTGTTAAACTAGGCCTCCTCCTGGCTAAGAGGTCCAGATGCTTTTGTAACAGGATGTTAAAGGCCACTTGTTGTAGTCTCAGAGTTGTTGAGGCTCCACAAGGCAAAACCATTCAACAGGCACCAAGAACCCTCTTATCTTGGACCACCTTGGCAGGATTGGCCAAGAAACTGAGTTGCCAATTCGGCCAGCTTGAGCCCAGCACCCACCTCCAGGCTCTATAAGAGAGGGAGAAGAATTCAGGGGAAGGGCAAAGGTATTTCCTATGGAGAAGAGTTATCAGTGTGCTGCGTATTTCAACACACCCCACACCACCCCCTGGAGAGGGACTGACATTCTTTCCTCACTTGGAAAAATGAGAAGCCTGAGCAATGGGAGACTCAGAGAACCCTCCAAAGTGCCTCACGATGAGCCAGCAATTGTGCACCTGCCAACCCAGAAGGTCCTGATATCAAACTACAACATCAGGTAACATCATTGCTCATCTTTGTCCCTGACCTTCCTCTCCTGCACCCCCAATTCCCCTCCTTACAGCAGCTAAAGGAAGGATGAGGAAAAGCAAGAAGTAGAGATGAAACGCATTAAACATTTCTCTTCCCCTGTGCCTGTTTCCTGTCCAAGGGAGACCTGGGCGGGGGGGGGGGGGGGGGGGTGAGGGGGGGGCTGGTTAATTGAGTGTTTAAAATAGATTTTTAACAAATTTTAACTGGATTTTGATATTACATTGCACCAACATTTTTAATACATAGGAAAAGAGGCTATTTGTTTATTATCTGAGAGTGGTTAGAAAAGCTAAAGGACTAAAAGGGAAAGATATAAGAAAGAGCGCTACGAAGTTCAGCATGCTCAATAAACCAATATATCTTCATTAACTCACATGTATAACATACCTAGGTTACTAAAGGCACGCATAGACCATATGACATTTTCGTGATACACACCCCCCACCTCCAACACAGTATCAGTTGCCCTTGGGGGAGAAATAAATTTGATCACTGATTTCAGTTTTATAAGATTGAGAAAGTCATTTAGTTCCCTGCTCAAATTATAAGCTACCTGTTAAACTGATTTTGGTTTCTCATCTTTTCATTTTAAATCCACATATGTGATAAAGACGATCAGCCAGGGAAAGAGGAGTCCCCTCGTCAGGAACTGAGTACCTTTATCTTCCGCCACTCACTGGCCTTCCACTTTTGCCAAGAGAGGTCTTCTTTATCTCGACCATCACTGGCAAATCAGACGGGTGAGCTGGCGAACATTTCTTGATAGTGTTTCAGCTGAAATGTTTGTGAAGAAGAAACATTTTTGCTCCCTAAAATCTGTTTGGAAGAACTGATGGATATTTTTCCCCTACTGCTTCCAACATATAGCTTACAAAATGAACTCTGAAAAAAAATGAAGATAAGCACACCAATTACTTAGTCCAGAATTAACCAAAAACCTTGTGACCTCAGTGATTTTTCCAGAACCTTGTGTCCATTTATTTAAAAAAAGGTTCTCAGAAGCATAGCATTTGTAAATAACTTGTCTTGCTGCTCCTAAATTATCCAGACATCTAAGGAAATCATCTCAGATACAGCATTTCCCTGCCCATGATTTTTCAGAACCAAATCTAACTAGAATTCCAGTATGAAGTTAATTCAAATACTCAAAAACCATAAGCCAAACAAGAAACAGATACTGAAATGTCTCTCTATGGTTGCTTTAATCCCTACATGAAGCCTGGATTCCTTCTGACTTTCTATGACAGTGATGTCCAAAAGAATTTTTAGTAATGACCAAAGTATTGTATAGCTGCGCTGTCCAGTATTATAGCCACTAGCCATACGTAGTTAGTGGGCACTGAAATGTGGCTAGTGCAAGCAAGGCACTGAATTCTTCATTTTATTTAAGTTTAAGTAGTTCTATAACGTTTATCTTGTTGGCAACCCAGAGAATTCCCTTGGAGAATGAGTTCTTGCTTTCTGGAAAACTAAGCAACAATCACTAAACACTAAACCTTTGCTTTGCCAAATGCTCTTTAAACCTTTTTTTTTTTTGAATCCTCACCCGAGGAGTGAGGATATTTTTCCATTGATTTTTTTAAAGAGAGTAAAAGGTGAGGGGGAGGGGGGGAGAGAAAGAGAAACATCGATGTGAGAGACACATGCCCTTGACTGGGAATCGAACCCAGAACCTCAGGTGTGCAGGCCAACACTCTAACCACTGAGCCATGCCAGCCAGGGCTTTAAAACTGTTTAAACAGCAATGCCTTCTCATCTTATTTCTCCTTTCTTTTCAAAACATACCAGTATTTCTTCTACGGCAATGCCAACGCTTTAGACATTAGAATGTCTTTTTAAAATGAATTAAGGGAAAAAATAAAATATAAACCCATATACCTTCTTCACAGCATCCACTGAGCACAATTTAATTTTCCCTGCAGGTCTCAGGGTCACTGTTATGAACACAGGCTACCAGACTCAGAAGAAACACATCAATTACTATAATGCATCTTAATGCAATGAAGCCCTCAGGGTCACTGGGCTCTATGGGGCTATTTAAGCCTACTCCCGGCACAGATTTTTATAGCTTTCCGTCACATCTGTTGCCTAGCTATGGATGTCAAGCCCAATTACTGTCAGGGTGTCTACCTATGTTTATGCATTGCCTCGCTTGTTTCAAAAAGGTAGTTGCCTGTGTCAACGGTAGCCCCTTTTCTCATGTGATTTGTTGCCTCTGATTTGCTAACACTGGGATACTAGAACTGGAGTTAGTTAGAAATGTAAAGAAAGAATAGCTAGGGCATGAACAAGGGTATGAAGAATTCTCGGTAAACTTGTTTGAATGCCAGGACTTCTTCATATCTAATTCATCAGTTCAGAGCCTTTTCTGCTTACTGCTTGGTTCCAGGCAGACAGCTTTCATAATAGCAGCCTGCAGATAGTTCAGGCCTTAGCTCAGAGGGATCCTATTCTTGCCCTTAATTGTTATTTGACTTTTTATTCAGTATGACTTGTCTCCCCAAATAGAATGTAAACATTTTGGTAATGGAGGAGTAAAAACCTCGGGGAATGGAGGGAGGGAAGAAAATGTGCTTATCTTATTTGTATTCCCTATAATATTTTGCCTGGCACTGTTCACCTAGAAAAGATCAACTGAATGTTGAATGGACTAATCCTGTGTTTTCCTTTTGAGTTTGTTTTCATACAGCTTATGCATAATAAAAATGGTTTTCAAAGTAAAACATTACTTAAAGCAGAAACTGCAGGTGCTCAACAATGTTTAAATATTAATATTTCTTAGCTATTTTTATCTGGTTTGTGAGGAATTTAAATTGAAACTTAATCACCTTGGCCATATTCAATTATATTCATGATATGATCACATGCCTGTCACCTCTGACAACTCCTGCTTTTTGAGCTCCCAGAAGTGATCCAGATTCTGGAATTCCCTAAACAAAACAGAACTGAACTAGTGCAATTCCAGAAATGAACTGAATACTCTAGGAACGTCTCCCCAGCATCCCTGTGTAGGGGGGAAACAATTAGATCTCTGATTCTAGATGCCGTCCGTATTCCTATGAATGAGGCCTAGGAGTGAATCAGCAGTTTCAGCCAGCCATACCACATTGCTGACTCATATCTGAACTTACAATCAACTAGAAGCTCCCCCTGTGGCAGTCTTACTTCAATACTAACTATTATCCTCCATTCCCCATGCTTGCCAGTCATCCTAGGATTTACAGGAAGCTGAAGCTAAAACCCTCTCCAGAAAAATTTAGAGACCCTCCCATCCTTGCAGATGTTCTTTCCAGAAATAATATGACTCCTCCACAAAAATCTCAGTTTTTCACAGCTCTGCAACTCACTCACGCTCACTATCTCGTTTTCTTCATCTATCCGGTGACATTTGCAAGGATCCATCCAGCTTCCACCTGAAAGAGCAGTGCCATCCTATGTGAGCCACTCTGAGAACGCAAGTGGCTTCCCAGGATAGAATCAGACTCATCAAAAACAATCTTAAAAGTGCAGGTCCAGCTGGAAAGATACCTGTTTAAGTGTAAGCATGAGTCTCTTTAGGCCAGGTTTAAATCACCGGGATGGGCAGTAGGAAGCGTGCAGGAAAAACTCCCATTTCATAAAAGGATTAGACAGAGGTTTGGACCCCACCACCTACCTCACTCACCCCAGCCTCCAGGTCCTTGCAAAGCATCTAACACATCACAGAGTCATCTGGTTATCCAGGCGGAGATAGTGTGATGACAAACACCCGATGTTTGTGATTTCGGTGAGAGGACGATGCAACCATGAGATCAGACGGAGATGGTATTTCAAAAACGCCAGGAGAAAGGCACATGGGCAGACATGTGCCCGGGCAAAACTGGGCACGTGCCCAACAGCCAATCACAGAGAGTCACAGAAAAATGGTTACTGCTGGACTTTCTTGATAAGAACCAAGAGTTATGGGGTGGCACTAAATGTCTCCTCCTTGGCCCCCGTGGTCTCATTTGCTTGACTCTGCTTTGCCCCACTAACCTCCAGTCAACGTTTGGTGAATAAATGAGAATCGTCTTCTGCTATTGGAAGCCATCACTCAGTCCACCATTACTGACACTGAAAAGTGAGCCCCCAGGAGTGAGGAACTAGGATCCATTTTACAAAACAAAACAAAACACTTAGAGATAACATACAGTAGAAATGTTGAAAAACAAATGTATTGGTTTTAAACCTACTATAAAATAATAATACATGTTCATTATTGGCATTTGAGGGGAGAGGATAAGAAGTAGAAGGAAGAAAAAAAAATACCCATAGTCCCACCACCCAGAGACCCAGAGACAATTACTGTCAACTTTGTAATCCAATTTAAGATCAAATTTGAGTTCTACTTTTTCAGTAGAACCAAAATTAACTGCCTCTGTAACAATTGAAGGTTTATTCTTTGATAATGAACATTTACATTGCTAAGTGTGAACAGAGGTGAGTAACAATAAAAAATGTCAACGTGAGTTACTAAGGAAAAATTATTGGGGCCAACTTGCTTCTTTTGAAATAGTTTTCAAAGGTGTTAATACATTGAGATTACCTGAGCACGGCTGACCTTGAGGAGAAATTTCATAAAGACAGTACCTAGAAATCTATGAAGGTTTTCTCTTTTCTCTGAGCAGCTGTGTCTTGAATTTCATATACAAGGGATAAGCAGGGGGCCACAAGAAAGCACTTTCAAGCATGCCAACATTTTTTTCAAGCACTGAAGTAGACCGGGAAAGTAATAACCTAAAAAACTGTCAAGCTAGTTCTACAGTACAGAAGTATAAATAATATCTGACTCAACCGATCCTCATCACAGACCTGCAGCCTCCTTTACTGTAAAATATCCTGAACTGTATCTCGATCCAGGACCAATGTGACATTAAAAACATCTTCAAGTCAAGACAGATGCCAAAAACCTATCTTGTGTCAAGTCTATAGGGAGAACTACATGTATTGCCACTGCAGCAAAGAAATGTATTTTAAAAGACAAGCGCATACAATATTGAGGATAAGGCTCAAGAATGGGAAGGACATGCAACTCTGGTATTTGTGTTTCAGAGTCTATGTTTATAGCTACAGCACAAGCAATATCTATAACTAGTGGAGTTTTCAGTTCAGAAATATCTATAGAAAATGCTTCTTCTGATATATGTTTTTAAAAGAAATTATTATATAAAAGAAACTTCTGGAAAATGGTTTTATTACCTTGTAATTATACTTTTGGTTTCACACAACAGTCATATGAACGAGACACCTTAGAAATGCATCTTCCAGCCCAGCGGGGCCTTCAGATGACTGCAGTTCTGGCCAATATGTTGACTATGAACTCATGCAAAACCGGAGTAGAACCACCCAACCAGGCTGGTCCTGAATTTTTGACCCACAGAAGCTGTGAGACATAAGCAAAGTCTATCATGGTTCCAAGCTACTAAGTATTAGGCTATTTGTTGCAAAGGAAGAGATAACTAATACACCAACCAACAGCTACGTTCTCCTGTTCACCCTACAGCAGTGCCTAGCACAGAGTAGGAGCTCCAAAAATGTTCAATGAATCAATGAATTTTTTTTAACTGACATTTATTGAATCCTGATCATTCCAGGCACTGTCCTAAGAACTTTATACCTGTTATCTCATTTAACCCTATGAAATAGGAACTATTACTCCCCCCATATTAACATAAGAAAAATGAAGCTCAAAAAGCATAAACAATATGCTCAAGGTCGCACAGGTGGCAAGCAATGGAGCCAGGATTTGACCCAGGAATCTGAATCCATTTCATAGCCATTGTGCAAAATTACTTTTTGGTGATCAGCTACTTAAGGAAGACGACTCACATCATTCATCTCTGTATCCCTCATGGGACTCAATGCCTCAACAATAAGTGTGGAGTAAATGAATGAATGAATGAATGAGCATGACCAGACATCCCTTTCACACTTGATTACAAATCCTTTTGATAACTGACACAAATTATTTCTTACAGTCTTGATATTAACCAGCTTGTGTGTTCCTTCTGGATTACAATCAAATTCTAAATATAAATTGAATTTCATTCTTGAAAGGCACTGAAATTTCACTGAACAACTGCTGTTACCCAACTTCTCTCTGGTTCGCTGCCCTCTACTGTTCCTACTGTTCTGCTGGCTTTGTCTCCTCCACCAGCAACCACCCCCACAACAGAGGTTTGGAGATAAAATTAGAGCTGCCAAGGAATGGTGCCCTCATGACCTCATCCTCCCCTCTCTCCCCCCCAAATCCAGCTGGGAAAACCGCCTGCTCTGCTATAGGAAGATTCAGGGACCACTACCTATTTGTATATCCCTAGACCTCTCTCTCATTCTTTCACCATTTATTTTGGCCGGCTCTGCAGCAGGCGCTGTGTGAGACACATACTTCCAGGAGTTGACAGACCAAGGAGAAGAGCAGAAGAGAACATAACGGCTACAGAGCAGTGTGTGTAGCAGGGAGAGACCAGGTCCCAGGACACTCAGGGCATGGAGAACACCATGAACCCGGGGCCTCACCATCTGCACCCTGAACTCAAGTTTCAGTTCATCTTATTTGGAACAGGCCTAGTTGTTAAGAATTTCTTCTTGGTGTCATGTATTAGCTAGTGAAATGTGTTCTTTGACAGGCTTAATTAGTACATATTCTTTACATGCTTTACTTTAATTTCATATTAATAGCTGCTAGAAGCAAGGACATTTGGTTTATTAATTAGAACCTCTAATACATGCACATGCCAAAACATTCTAACAATACAAATAGACAATGAAAAGTAAGTCTCCCCATCACCCTCCAGACCTCAAGTTCCTTTCCCAGAAATAACCATTGCTACCGATTACTGGTGCCTCTCTCCAGAAATATCCTGCTTTATGAATAGACACATTTTACACGTGAGAACAGACAATGTACTCGTCTATACCTTTCATTTCCATTTAATGACATATCTTAAGAGTTCATTCTACAAAGGTACATGTATCTCTGTTCTTTTTAATGGCTGCGTAGAATTGTATTATATGAATGTAACATAATGAACCAGTCCTCTAAGGATGTTCAATTAGATTGTTTCCAATGATTTGAGGCAGTCTAATGTTTTCCTTCATATTGAAAAGAACAGGGAATAAACAATAGTTCTTTCCATTGTGGCAGTTAATGAATAAATCACAGCTTTCCAAATTAAATTGATTTTATTTTTCCTTTTTTGTTGTTGTTGTTTTCTGAGATCATCTTTACTTTATAAAGTCCGTAACCCTAGGTAGCACTGATCTTATCCAATTTTATATTTTACTGGAAACCCAATGAGGACAAAATTAAGAATTTAGAAGGTTCCTTTACAAAATGCCGTGTTATCATCACAGCAGAAATGCTTTATTCATATATTATACAGGGTGTCCCAAAAAATGTATATACACTATAATAGCTGATAGCTCAATTTTGAAAATTAAATTTACTTTAATAAACACTGCTTTTATAATTATTCAAAGTGTGTGTATACTTTTTTGGGGACAACCTATGCATATGTGATAAGACTACTGACTTACAGTGCCTCTGCATAACTGGTACCAATTCCACTTCCTCTTTTAAGAAATTGAGGAAATTAGTCTTATCATCAACTACTTTTTTCCATCAAGAATAAAGATGTAATTTAAATATACTGTAGAGGTTAATAATGCAGGACCTCTTCAGGATCTGTAAATAAAGATGTATTTCAATAGATTTGGCTTTCTTTTCAATTCTATGGGTTTTAAGTACTAAAACTATCATTCTGAAAAGAATCCATAAATTTCACCAGACTACCAAAGGGGCCCAAAAAGGATAAGATTACTTTGACTACTAATGAATTATAACCAATGTTGGGGTGCCAAGCAAAATCAACAACTTTGAAAAGCACAGCATCTTTCCCATCCACCGTTCACACCTTTAAGATTTCCTGGCATATCTCATTAGCAGAAGCTGTTTCCAAGTCAGGTGTAAGAGGCGCAGTAAACCAAGCTCATTTATTAGGTTCTTTGATGTGATATTTTGAGATATTTCTTATAAAAATAGTTTACTCTCAAAAAGCATTTGGCTCCAAAGCGGATCACTGGATGATCAATATCTCTTGCATCAACTTTATTATCAGATGTGCTGATTGTCTCACTGTTTAAGAAAAAACACCTGCAGCTTTGTCTTTTCTCTCCATGCTACCAATTTTTAAAGGTATGTGTTCATTTGAATGCTTGAAGGAACTAATTATTTATAACTCTTTGACTTGACTATGTCCTTGATAAAAATCAGGCAAAATATTTGGTAATGAAAACATGGCTTTAAAATGTGGTTAACTGAAAAGAAGAGCTGCATTCATGCCTTATAAGAGTGCTCTTAGCTTGTCATTAAACAGTCATTTTCAATATCACACATATTTTAACAAGTCGCATAAAGACAACTACTTTAGTTAGATGTAGATGCTATCTAACTCTGAGCCCAAATTCAAGAGCTTCTCTACCACGCTGTCCTCATTAGTGAATTAAGCAATTGCTTAACAGTGAGGTTGGTTTTTTAGTCAACTCCTACAGAATAATGGGTAGATTCATCTTACAACATGGTGATGGGGTGAATAAAGAAAGAGATGCAGGACCAAATCCCTTGCATGAATCACAAAGAATATATGAAAAGATGATAGTGTTTCACACTATTTAAAATTATCTTAGGTATAGCCCTGGCTCAGCTGCTTGGAACATCGTCCCGTGCACATACACACACAAAAAGGTCGTGGGTTCACTTCCCAGTCAGGGCACACACCTAGGGTGAGGGTTCGATCCTGGGTCGGGGCTCGTCGGAGCATCGCTGTTTCTCTCTCTCTCTCTCTCTCTCTCTCTCTTTCTCTCTCTCTCTGTCTCTGACATTGATGTTTCTCCCTCTCTCCATCCCACTGAAATGGGAGCTCTGGGAGACATGGGGTCTTACTGTCATACTCGTTCATTGTTGTAGCCAAACCTCTAAAATCGTGCCTAGCGCATGCAGAACCTTGGTTTCTGCAACAAGGTGGGTGGAGAAGCCTCTTCTAGTACAAATCGTTTATGGAAAAGGATACAATTTTTTAAAATTTGACTTAAAACATGACTGAGGTTGCAATTAAGTAAATTGGAAGCCAGAAACTGGAAGGAAGTATAATTTTACTGTGCAATGCAGAGCTGGCACTTGCCCCAAGGACATCAGCTGACCAAAGAGCCTGGGTTCTTACACACTGCGTGGTAGGGGACCAGCGAACAACGCCGGGGGCCTGGTCATGGCCACAGGCCAGGTCAAACACCCCTTTCCAAAATGTCACAATCCTCGAATGGAATAACCCCAGGCAATGAGGCAGGGGAAAAAAAACACAAAAACCTGTCCTTCAGGAGACTTATCTATACTGGCCTGGAGCACAGTGAGGCAGAGAAAAGAAAAAGTCTCTTCTGAGACTCTAACCAAAAGCCCACACTCATAACTTCAGGGCCAGAGTTCACACTGCTTGGAAGCATAATCACCAGCACCAGGAGCTGAAAATGTGATTAAAGCAGCGCTTGGCTGTCATTATCCTGTGTCTGGAATAGGTGCAAATCCTTTCTCTCTAGAGAAAGACATTTCAAACAGAGGACTCTAATAATTCCCACAGAAAAAGTTTCAAGACACAAGAAAAAAAACCACACAAGAAATAAGAGTAAGTCACTCTAAGTGAAAGTTATCCAAAAACAGGCGATTTTGCAATGATCAGATATAGAATATATAAGTAAGTTTAATATGTGTAAAAAAATAATAGAGGGGATTAAAAATGTGATGAAGACAATTGGCTAAATAATTTTTAAAGAGCTAAATAGAATTTCCTAAATATAAAATATAATAATGAAAACAAAAAAAAATGTATGTAATATATTGGACATAGCCAAAAACAGATTTTATGAACCTTAAAGCAGACTTGAAGAAATTACCCAGAATGTAGCACAGAGAGACCAAAGTCAAATACATGAAAGGATTTAACCTGCTCTTTCTGGAGCACAGAGTGAGTTTTAATATTTGTCTAACCAGATATCCAGAAAGGAAAAAAATAAGGAGACTGAGGAAGAGGCAATATTCAAAAAAATAAGGGCTAACTTTTTTTTTAATGAAAGACGTGAATTATGAGCTTGAAGAAGTGCCATAAATCCCAAGCAGAATAAAAAAAAATCAGTATCTAGACATTAAAAATGTCAGCATTTAGTAAAATCGAAGAAATCAAAATCAAGAAGAGAATAACAGCAGCCAGAGAGAGAAGGCAGGCCACTGACAAAGATTAAGCTGACTTCTCAGCCTCAGACATGAAAGTAAAATTATGTCTTCAAAAAGTTGACCATAACTGTCAATCTAGAGTAAGCTGAACTCTCTCTCAAGACAAGGCCGAGAGAGACATTTTCAGGCAAACAAAAATGGACAGAAGCCATGACTAACAGATTCTCACTAGAGGAATTTTAAAGCACTGTACTCAGAAAGAAGGAAAGTGATTCTGAAGGGAGAGCTGAGCTGTCAGAAGGAATAGCTAAGCAGTGAAGTGTGAATGCGTGCAGTTGGACAAGTCTCTGAGTCCAGCCTGGGTGTGTTTTGAGACTTGACCCAAGCTATGCTAGTTAGAAAAGGGAGGGGAGCTGGGGGCTTATTACTTACACAAGAAAGATGAACTCGACATGGCTAACCATAAATTGCTCAACTAAGAAATGTGGGACATAATTTATTCTTTCATTTTCATGCAAACTATAATGCTGTAATTTAATACCATTTCACAGAAGAGAATTCTATATGCAAATGAAAATTTTCAAGGGAACAGTAATTTCACCAAATCCTTTGGAGAGATTATTCTTAGGCCCCTTTTGTAAACATCTTATTCAATAACTTCCACCTTCTGGCTGAGACTATCTGAGACTGGTTCTCTCGCAGATGAGTGGCACATGGTGGTTCAAGTCTCCCAGGCCCATACGCTAACTCATAGAGACTCTCCTTCTTGGCATTAGCATCCATTTCAGAAAGGAGGGAGACAGGCTGGGAGAGTCCAAAACAAAACCAGTTCAGCATGGAGATATTCTTCAGCTCTAAACCACTCATTGACCAGAACATGTTCAGAAATTACCAAAGTCATCAGCATACAGTGGATCTGATGGTCCTATGCAAAACAAGAACTGTAATGCCTGAGCCCCCCAAGCACATCTTTTTCTTTTTTTCTTTTCTTTTAGTTTTTTAAAATATATTTTTATTGATTTCAGAGAGAGGAAAGGAGAGGGAGAGAGAGAAACATCAATGATGAGAGAGAATCATTGATCGGCTGCCTCCTGCACGCCCCACACTGGAGTTTGAGCCCACAACCTGGGCGCATGCCCTGACCGGGAATCGAGCCCAAGGTTACATCTTAAAGGACTTTCAAATCCCTGCACGTTGATCACGGAGAGGCATAAAGGGGAAAAGTGAGTAGAGGAAGAGTCCTTCTGACCCCATATGGTGCTTTCAGAAGCTACAGCAGAGTAATGAGCATCTTCCGACTGACAACAAAGACTCAAATACCTAGGTCTCTGAGGGATGTTTCTGGAACTGAATCCAGTCAAAAACTTCAAATGATAGTAATTCTAGAAAGTTACATGGAATCAAATAATTGGCGTCACAAGTTCCACTTGAGTGAGCTACCCTCTTTGTCATGGAAGGCACGGGTGCTCTTGCATCCCAGCCTTTTCCTGGGTGTGCTGGCCAGCGTGGCCCCTGGTAGAAGCAGCAGCCTTCCACCTGTCACCCCCAGGACAGGTGACCTCGCCAGTCTTGACTCCCTCCTCCTGAAGTGTCCCAGCCAAAGAAAAGACAAGACCTAGGTTCAAAGGGGTTCTGTGATACTCCAGGCATTAGATAAGGAGAAATTGGGGTGAAAATCGGGACTAGAACTTTAAGTCTGGGTCTTAACTGGTTGCCAGTTGAATTTTCTGTTCAAACAAGACAGTTTAGTGAAGCCAACAGCCAACAGTCAGTAAACCATCAGCTTAACTAATATTTCCCCAGAAATGACCAGTACTTTGACTCAATCAAATTTACTATCTCTCTTGAAATAGTATGGCTCCTTCTAAAATGATCCATCTGAACCAAATTTTTGTCCAAAAAAAATTAAGAAAGGAAAAAAGATCTGCCCAGTTTGATACCAACAGCTGGCCAACAGGGGGAAAACAGGGACAGGGACAGCGCAGGGGAGAGTGCCTGGACAGGGCGGGAGAGAGGTCGGCAGGTGGCAGTGGGCCAGAGTTCAGAGAAAGAATCCAGAATGCAATGCAAATCAGGAACCAGGGAGAGGCCCCTTTATCGAGCCTGGGCACACCATGGGGGGTGAGGGGCAGGTGCTCTGCACCCACACCTGTCCTGGAGCAGCAGGATGACTTCCCAGCTGACCCACTGACGGGACAAGAGTGGTAATAAATCGTCAGATCTGATCACTGTACGTGCAGGAACTGGGTGGGAAAGAGCAAGCGGGGTGAACATCTTCTCGGGGTTGGCAAAGGCGAGCCTTACCAGCAGGAGGTGGGAAGTTGTAATAGTTATTTACCAAGGGTTTACTGTGTGCTGTGCACTGGACAAACACTCTCATCCTCACAACCATCCTGTAAGGTATGAAGAGTAATTCCCTTACAAATGAGGGAGGGTTCGGAGAGGATGCAGTGTGTCTCTTTCGTCAGTAGTACCAGAGCTCAGAAGTGTCTGCGGCTCTACACCTCCTGGTCCATGGCTCTTCAGTCTCCATCAATAGAATAAAAGGCTGTGTAAGAGAGAATTCGCTCTCACTGCCTGCCAGTGATCACGCTGCTTGAATAAACACCCTTTTCTCTTCCGGCATCTTCTCAATATGTCATTTTTTTCTTTTTTTAATCTAGGCTAAGAGGAGATAAAAGCCTTTTTCCATTCACATTCACAAAAGGCCACCACCCCAGAATAAATCTACTTTGTCAAGCTCTAATCCACTTTTAAAATAATACATATACATAAGAGTGCTCTAAAATTGTTGACGTGCTTTACAAATGGAATATAGTGTTATTAAATAATTACCACACTCATTTATGCAGGCCAACTCATCTGAGAATATTTTAGGGCTAGAATGTTATAGACAAAAAAATTTTAGTGCTGATAAAGGCAAGACAGCTAGAACTATTGCGCAGAGGCTTAAGTCAACAATTCTGGTGCATAAGTAAAACCTTCTTCCTTTCACAAGCGAAATGTCCATTTTCCAGAGGATACTCTGTGTTGGAGTTGAAGGATTCCTGAGAGGTGGGCCAGGTATTAAGGGACCTGAGTTCAAATCCCAGCCCTGCCCCCAGCTCAGTGATGGCGAACCTTTTGAGCTCGGCGTGTCAGCATTTTGAAAAACCCTAACTTAACTCTGGTGCCGTGTCACATACAGAAATTTTTTTGATATTTGCAACCATAGAAAAACAAAGACTTATATTTTTGATATTTATTTTATCTATTTAAATGCCATTTAACAAAGAAAAATCAACCCAAAAAATGAGTTCGCGTGTCACCGCTGACACGCGTCATAGGTTCGCCATCACTGCCCTAGCTAGTTGGCTGTGGGTAGGCGTGATACCAGACTCCTTCACTTCCCCCCTTCCCCATCCTTCCTCCCGCTTCTCAGTTCCTCCTCTGAAAAGTAGTTTGCGGTACCAATTAAGAGTGAGGATTTGGGGAGCCAGACTGCCTGGATTTGTGTTCTGCCTCCACCATTACCAGCGTGTGACCTGGGTCAAGTTCCCTAACCATTCTGTACCTACTTTCCATCATCTCACAGTACCTACCATGATGGTTATTTTTCATGTCAACTTTTCATGTCAATGTTTCAGGACTGAACCATAGGGTATCCATATATCTGGTTAAACATCATGCTGGGTGTGTCTGTGAGGATGTCTCTGGATGAGATTAACAGGTGAATCAGTGGATTTAGGAAAGAAGATGCCCTGCACATTGTGGATGGGCCTTATCCTGAACAGAATAAAAGGCTGCGTAAGAGAGAATTCGCTCTCTCTGCCTCACTGTCTTCCAGCTAGGACACAGGTCTTCTCCTGCCTTTGGACTCAGACTGGAACTAACCCACCTGCTCCCCTGGGTCTCTATCCAGCTTGCCAACTGCAGATCTTGGGATTTCTCAGCCTCCATAACTGTGTGAGCCAATTCCTTATGATAAATCTCTCTAAATATAGATATAGGTATAGGTTTAGGTATAAGTATAGGTATAGGTGTAGATAGATATACAGATATCTCCTATTCTGTTTCTCTGGAGAACATAGACTAATACACTACCTCAGGGTTACTTTGGGGTCAAATTAGCTAATATTCTGGCACATCATGAGGCCTCAATAAATATAATTAGCCACTGGACATTTAGCATCCTAGTCCTACGAGTCTTTTAAAAAGAACCATAAAGTGTGGAGAAATAAGAGATTTTTTAAAAAGCTGCAGAATTGTGGAAATTTAGGTTATTTCATGTGCAACCATAAGTTTCTTCATTTTCCTTACTGGGACAGATGTGTGATTTACAGCGACACTAACTATGGTGAATCTACGAAAAACTACAAAGGAAGGACTGATGCCAGGGTCTCGATTACAGCCCCGTTTGCTTTCTCATCTTTGGTCTCACTGCCTCTTTCGAAAGCAAATGACTGCCCATCCCTACTCAGGTGGCCTTTGCATTTAAACAAGTCAAGACACTAACACTCAGACATTAGCACTCAGGAGTGAATTAGCCAGATACCATGCAATTCTTTCTGGGCAAATCCAAGAAACACCCTTGGAAAAGCTAAAAGGAAAGGGCATACATAACATTCTGTGGTCAAGGGAACAGGCTGAAAGATAAAAATCTTGAGCTTTTCCAAGTAACCTTTTATGTGCCCAGTTTCCAGAAACAGCACAGCTTTTCCTCTGACCATTTCTAGGAAATAAAACACCAACCCACCACTGACATTGCAAGCTGACATCACTCCTCGATTCTTTTCAAAATCAAGAGATGACACGGGCAGTTTGTCAGAGCGACTTTCTTCTGGGAACCAATCACACACACGGCTGTATATATTTTGGTGGCTTTCAAATTCAATACCCAAACGGCATTTTTAAAATCTATTTACCACAAACTATTCAAGCGACCTAAAGAATCTTCTCAAAAATGCCCATATTTTCCATGCCTATAAGCTGAGATCACAAATAGAGGAGGAAAGGTACTTTCCACTGAGAATCTCAGCAGCCTGACAGAGGACAACACTATCACTGTGCCCACAAAGGACTACAAGAAAAGTTCCAGTTATGAAACCTCATTGGGACTGGATTCGCAAACACCTTTCCAAAGAAAAGTCATTGCAGGTGATCTCCCATTATAAGTCATCATGAGATTTCCCTGGTGCTACTTCAAAGGTTCACTCCACAAATACTAATTGGCCACCCATTATGTGAACAGCAGGGTGCGAGGTGCTTGGGTCTACAGTGGTAAACAAAACAGGAACACCTCCTGCTCTCTCAGAGCTGCTTCTGACAGGGTCCAGGTAAGTCTGATCCTACGACACGACAGAAGCTGCCTATGGGACCCTGCAGGACGCTGACATCCCAAAGGGCACAGCAGAGATCTGAGAAAATTGAGACAAAAGCAGAGCAAGGGCCCAGCCAGCGTGGCTCAGTGTTTGAGCACTGACCTAGGAACCAGGAGGTCACGGTTCGATTCCCGGTCAGGGCACACGCCCGGGTTGCAGATCCCCCGATGAGGGCTATGCAGGAGGCAGCCGATCGCTGATTCTCTCTCATCATGGATGTTTCTCTCTCTCCCTCTTCCTTCCTCTCTGAAATCAATTTATTTTAAAAAAAAATTTTAAGCAAAGCAATGGCAGGTGTAAACAGCTCTAGGAGAAACTGCTTCCAAGTTACAGCACACTTTGCTTATAAACATGAAACTATGCAAAAATAAATGGAAATGGAAAACCACTTTTCAAAATCAAAGAAGAAATAATTGGCCAGATCTTACCTAACAAGTTATCAAAGCACACCCTCAGGATAAGTTCAGGCCTTTCAGAGGTACAATTTTCCTACATGCTGAAATTTTTTGTTAATCAAGGGGAAAGGCTCAGTTACATAACATTCATCCCACCTACATTCCCCAAACATGACATATTACAAATAAGAGTCTGTTCTAGCAACTCCCAAAAATATCTTGTGAAAAAAATAGGCAGGCAGACAGAGAGAGAGAGAGAGAGAGAGAGAGAGAGAGAGAGAGAGAGAGAGATGGCCCAAAAAAATCTCTTTTTAGAGATTTATAATGAACATTAGCATATTACATATTATAAGTCCCACATATCTATGTTCCTGTATTGGACATAGTTATAAACACTGGGACTACCACAATGAATGAAAAACAAAGTCCTTGCTTGCATGGAGCTGACATTCTAATAGGGGATATCAAGCAATAAATAAATGCTAAGGAGAAAAATTAAGCAGAGAGATATCAGAAAAGGGAGAATATTGGGTGTGGTGTTTTTTTTTATAGAGAGAGGCTAGCAGAGACCTCATTGACAAAGTGACATTTGAGCAGAGACTGAAGGGAGAAAGCCATGTGGCTTTCAGGAGGAAGAGCACTCAGGGCAGAGGAAGCAGTATGTGCAAAGGCCCTGTGGTAGGAGTGTGTTTGACAGGTATTGGGTACAGTGAAGAGTTTAGTGTCGGCTGGAGTGGTATAAGCAAAGGGGGGAGTGATAGGAGACAAGATGGGAGAGGAAGCCAGAGCTAAATCAAATAGCTATTTTGGCTCAAACCTGGAGTGAAATAAGATGCAATTAGATGTTTCAGAGCAGAGCTGTAAGATGATCAAACTCACAATTTAACATCTCTCTTGATGTTGTGTTTTACACAGAATAGATGATGGAGGCAAGGGTAGAAGCAGGGAGACCAATTAGTAGACAACTTCAAACTTCCAGCAGACAAATGATGGTGCTTTGGATCAGGGGGACTGAAATGAAGGTTGTGAGACATGATCAGAATCTGGAGATATAATGAAGGTAGAACCAGGTGCATGAGGAAAAATAGAGTTCAAGGACAGCTCCAAGATTTCTGGCTTGAAGGATGGAGTCACCCAGGGAAGTGGAAATAGAAAAAGAAGAGGTCTGAATTCCGAGCTCTGAGGAAGTTTAATGTTTAGAGGTCAGGAAGATGTGGAGGAATCAGCAATGGTTGCTGAAAAAAATGAAGAAATAATGATATCTGGGAAGCCAAGCGAAGAAAGCATCTCAAGAAGGAAGAAGTGATCCTTCCTTAAATGCTGCCGTGAGGACAATAAAATAATAAATTAAAATGGATCACTGGGCCCTGGCCAGCTAGCTCAGCTGGTTAGAGCATCCTCCCAATATGCCAAGATTAAGAATACAATCCCTGCCCTGACCGGTTTGGCTCAGTGGATAGAGCATCGGCCTGCAGACTGAAGAGTCCCGGGTCCGATTCCAGTCAAGGGCATGTACCTTGGTTGCAGACACATCCCCGGTAGGGGGTGTGTAGGAGGCAGCTGATCGATGTTTCTCTCTCATTGATGTTTCTAACTCTCTGTCCCTATCCCTTCCTCTCTGTAAAAAATCAATAAAAAATATATTAAAAAAGAAAAAAAGAAATTTCTTTCAAACCAAATGGACCACTGGATTTGACAAAGTAGGAAGCCATTGGTGAACTTGTGGACTGATAAGAATAAAAACTCAATGAGAGTAGATTCCAGAGAGAGTGGGAAACTCAACAACAACAAAACAAACAACCCGATGAAAAATGTGAAAGGACTTGAACAGACATCCTCCAAAGTTATAGAAACAGCCAAAAAGCACATGAAAAGATGTTCAATATCATTAACCAGTAGGGAAATGCCAATCAAAACCATAACAAAATACCACTTCACATCTACTAGGGTAGCTAGGGGGAAAAAAGCAAGCAATATCAACTACTGGTAAGGGTGCAAGAAAATTGGAACCCTTGTGCATTGCTGGTGGTGATGAAAAATGGCCCGGCCACTTGGTCCAAGCCTCCAATAGTCTGATGTTCCTCAAAAAATGAGACATGGAATTACTGTTTGACCCAGCAATTCCATTCCTACAGATATGCCTGAGTGTATTGAGAACAGATATTCAAATGCTTAAATATGAATGTTCATAGCCCCACTGCTCACAACAGCCAAAGGTGGAAACAACCCAAATGCCCAAGGATGGTTAAATGGATAAACAAAATGCTCTATATACATACAGTAGGATGTTCTAGGCAATAAAAAGGCATGAAATTCTGATGCATGCTACATTATGGATGAACCTTGAAAACCTTACGCTAAGTGAAATAAGGTCAACATATTGTATGACTCCATTTATATAAAATAAGCCCTAGCCGGCTGGGCTCAGTGGATAAGGCGTCAGCCTGCAGACTGAAGAGTCCCAGGTTCGGTTCCGGCCAAGGGCACATGCCTGAGTTGCGGGATCGATCCCCAGTGTGGGGCGTGCAGGAGGCATCCAATCAATGATTCTCTCTCATCATTGATGTTTCTATCTCTCTCTCTCCTTCTCCCTTCTTCTCTGAAATCAATAAAGAAATATATTTAAAATATATATATATACAAAATAAATCTATAGAGACAGTCCTGTGCTTAAACAGATAACGGGGATAAAAAGTATCTCTTATTCCTCTTTTTTAATGCAGAAATGATGATGGAGGGGCCAGGTCTGGAGGCCCGCAGGGGAGCACAGGCGTCAGAGGGTCAGAGGAGCACCCAGTAAGAGGAAAGGACAGCTGCCCGAATCTGAGCTTTGGAGTCAGATTCCCACTCCAGCTGAGTGATCCTACCTAGGCCGATGAGTCTCTGAGCTACATCATAAAAATGGGTGGAGGGGCCATTACCTGCCTCTCAAGGATGCCACGAGGATTAATGACGATAAGCACTTAGCACTCAGCTTCTCGCGTATAACAGGTGTCCAGTGTAAGGAGACAATCGTCACTGTTAGCCAGTCAGACCTGTCAAATGGGCCAAGTGAAAAGTGGTACAGCCAAAACCCCACCAGCTCCAGGTACCCAACCACCTGCGCGCCAGGATGGCCGCCGGGAATCTCAGAGCTAATACACCTTGCTCTCACTGACAGTCAGGGACTGCCTCCGTCAAGATGTAACTTGACCGCTTTAGCTCAAGCGTAAATGAGTGTTTCTAGCTCCTAGGTTTATATGCCACAAATAAAGGCCCCTCCCCTTCCTATAAAACAGTACAGTTCACAAAAGCTGCCACGTAGCCCAGTATCATGTTTTTGACTTTTGAAATTTTTTTAGACTTACTGAAAATTACACGAACGCTACAGAGAGTTCAGTACCCTCCAGCCAGCTTTCTCTTACATAACCACGATACAAACTATCAACTACTCCACAGACCTTCTTTGAAAGCTGCCAGCCTTGCCTCTGATGTTCCTTTTCTCCTGCAGGACCCAATCCTGCAGTTCGTTCTCAAGTCTGCTTAGCCTCCACCAATGAGACACTTCCCTCTTGACATCTGCAAAGAGACCTGGTCAGGTATTTTGTAGGATGTCCCTCAGTTTGGGTTTGTCTGGTATTTTTTCATGATCGAGTGAGGTTGTGCATTTTTAGTGAAAATCCCCCAGATGTGAGGTTTGCCCTTCTCAGTGCATCAGAAGAGGGGGTACACGTCGCTACACCTCCTTACTGGTGCTGTCCCCTTTGACCATTTGGCTAGGGTGTTGTCTGGCTGGATTTCTCCACCCGTATGAATATGACATTTGGTGCAGAATGAAACAGAATTCCAGCCTTTCCCCTGATCATGTGGAAATAAGTGCATGTTTTCATCCACATTCTCACATCTGTATGCTGCTAGATGCAATCAAGCCCAGCACCCAAAGGGTTTATTCTTGTTTCTTCTTTTAATCATATTCTAGAATATTTTATCCTCAAATATGTTTAAAATACAAGAATTTTAGCTACATCCTCAGCCCATAGCACCTGCTCCCTGGCTCATTCACAGCCACATCCAGCATCTCTTCACTCCCTAAGGGCCCCCAAACCCCGTATCAGAACTCGGGTATCAAAATTTCTGCCCATGATGAGCTCATATTCAAGGCTCTTTACAACCATCATCTCTATTTCCCACTACTTTGAAGATAGGTGTTATTGGCCGCTTTTGAGAGAATGAGGAAAGCTCAGAGAGTTTAAGTACTTTACCCAGATCTGAAAATGAGTAAGCGGGAGAGCAGAAATTCACACTCAAGGCCATCTGATGCTCAGCCTTCTGACACAATACCAACCTGCAATATTAAGTCTGATCAGTGTGAGAGGAAACAGCTTCTCTTCGATCCAACTCCCCAAACACTAATAAAAATGTATAATCCTATCATAACGACAACCACTTTTTCTATGCTGTGTATGTGGTCCTTCCCTGGACCTTTTCTTTCTAAATTCTGTAACAGCTATGAGATGGGCAACATGTACCCCATTTCACAGAGGTCAGACACAGAAAATCACATGCCCAAGATCAGAAACCAAAACCAAATCCAAAAACCTAACCTAAATCTGACCATACCTCTAATTTACAGAAAATACAACACAAAGACACTATCAGCAAAATCCAAGTTGAGAAATCCTG
Organism: Myotis lucifugus; assembly: GCF_000147115.1. NCBI lineage: Eukaryota > Metazoa > Chordata > Mammalia > Chiroptera > Vespertilionidae > Myotis > Myotis lucifugus. Next base: position 1,191,332 of record NW_005871266.1, on the reverse strand, counting down.
TAAGACAAACCACCTAGTTTCCTTTTCTTTGCACTTTTATGTGAAAAAAATAGAAATAAAGCACCGATCGGTCAAAAGAAACTTAAGACATTTTTATAAATCGCAAGATGTGGACCTTATTTGGACCCTGATTCAAACTGTAAAAACAAAAAGAAAATGTATAATTTTTATTCTATTGGGAATGTACCCAGAAATCTGATATTAAAAAATTATTAATTTACTCAGATGTGATAGTGATATCTTGGTTGTTTTTAAAAACTTCCTATCTTTTACAGATTCATGTTGAAATAACTATGAATGAAAATAATATGACATCTTGGAATTTATTTAAAATGGTATTGGGGGAAGAGTAACAGAGGGTGCTACTGTTGAAACAAATTGGGCATTCGTTAATAAATGATGGGTTCATTACACCATCCCTCATATTTTGTGTATATTTGAAATCCTCTATAATAACATATTACCCAAAAAATGTCCAAGATCACACATACTACAAATGAGGGGCAGAATCAGGACTTGAACTCAAGTGACTCAAGTTCAAATGTTGTCTTCCTCCCACTCTTGCTACTGCAACTGATGTCTTTCCTATATAGTCATCCCATTTCAAATCTTATATTCCAAAAGGAAATGCCACAACAAATTATTCATATACGCCCGAAGTTTCTTCTATGAAAGCTACAGTACAAAGCACAAAATATAGCTGTTAGAGAAACAAGTATTAGCAGGAAGATCCCCTGATACACCATGGTGACAGAGAAACACTTTCAACACCTGCACTTCTTTTGCTGCAAATTCAGAGAGAAAATCCGCAGAGAATGGGCCAACCAAGAGAACCAAGAGTCCCCTAAGTGACACATCTTTACAATAGACCTTGAGGACCAAGAAGAGCTATTTTGTAAGAAACAGAAAAGATTCTCTCTGCTCTAGATAATAAGACCTATGAACACTTTAAAAAGTGCCCTTGGGTTCATTAATTCCTCCTAGGCTCCCAAAATTTCCTTGAGATAAAATTAGATCACATATTAACATCCCTACCCTACACAGGATGCAAATGAGATATAAAGAGGTCAAGATTTGATACCTGGACGGGACTCAAAGCCAAGATTTCATTCATTCATTCATTCATTCATTCATTCAACAAGCACTGACTCCCTGCCCGCTTTCTATTCTAAGTGCTGGATATACAGAGATACTGGAGACCCAAGGTCTCTGGACTAGAGGAGTTTAAGATTCCCCACACCCTGCACAGAGTCCAGGAGGGAACCCCTCCTCCCACCCAATCCCCAACTTGAGTCCCACAGACATCCAGGATTCTGCAAAAGCAGGCTGGCTGTGGGTGGCTCCTAAGGGCACTGTGTATTTAAAGCTTGAATGAAGATCATCCTTATCCTGGTTGAATCCCTTCTGTATGCCCTTCTCATCAGCATCCAGAGCAGGGTATGTATTTCCACATGTAATAAAAGACCAAACCAGAAAAGGAATGGTGCCAACTTTACCCAAAATAAATGAATCACATTTATGTCATTCAGCTAATAGTTATTGAGCACTTACTATAAGCCAGGTACATGGGTGACCAGATTAATGAAAATAAGACAGTCTCAGCAGTCCAGGAGTCTACATTGAGTACGGGCTATAATCACATACATAGCAGCCAGAGGGGCAGTGTTGTTTGTGCAATGTACCATTGGGTTTTTCAACACCAAACAACTTTGCGAAGCCATAAGCTTTTCCTTGTTTTTAATGACAATGTCCACTGACCTCCATCTCACAATAAGCCACATGTGTCATATACTATAAATTTAACTCAGAAAGAGAAGGGGGTCTGGGGAGGTTGAAAAGGGTGTATTATAATTGATCAAAATATAAGGAATGGCATCTCATGTTTTAAAGCTTATTTTAAAAGAAACGCATGTTTAGGGATCACATCCAGCTGGGGGGTAGGAGTGGGGAAGAAAAGTCTCAAGGTGGATGGAGCTTCTGAGGAAGACGTGGAAGGAGGCAAGAATCCTAGCAGGCAAGCTGGTGTGGGAGGGCATTCCTAAGTGGTCCAAGCAAAGTGACAGAGGGCAAGAAAAGGGCAAAACACACCCTGGATACTAAGGATGCAATGCATTTGGAGGAAGCACACAGGGCAATGGCTTTTTATCATATGTGTGACTAAGGGTCACCCAGAGATGCTATGAAACATCCTGTACCCCACTCTCAGGGATTCTGACTCAGAAAATCAAAAGGGTGGGTCCTGGGAATCAGCAGGTATAGGTGGATCCGGATGACACTCTGGGAATCCGTAGTACAAGAGGCATGGAGAGAGAGCTGGCAGGAGAGGTGGCCATGCTTAGCTCTGGAACACGTACTTCACAGGGCAGGGATTGCATGGACAAATGTCATACCATCACTGTGATCAGAATTACATTTGAAGAGTGTGAATCTCGGTCTGGCCTGTGTCTCAGTGGTTGAGTGTCGACCTATGAACCAGGAGATCACGGTTTGATTCCTGGTCAGGGCACATGCCTGGGTTGCAGATTTGATCCCCAGTGAGGGGCATGCAGGAGGCAGCTGATCAAGGATTCTCTCTCACCGTTGATATTTCTATCTCTTTCTAAAATCAATTTTTAAGAAAATTTTTTTAAAAGAGTGTGGATCTCAAAGTGTGGTCCCCTGTTCAGCAGCAGCAGCACCTAGGAACTTGTTAGAAATGCAAATTATCAGACCCCACCTCACATCTCCTGAATCATATTGGCGATGGTGTGTGATGGTCAAAACCACATTAAAATTCCCATCAATTCCATTCCCGGCTAACTTCACATTATTATTGTTACCAACCCTTCCTCCCCTAAAACATGGATGGCGTGCTGCAAACCAGCTTGTACTTGAGTGACTTACTAATCTGCTCTATAAATCACTAACCTTTAATGTTTGACCAAGGGTCTGTAAATGTATTAAAATGATGGCGTTCAGTCAGTATTTCTCAAACTTGAATGTGCACACGAGTCACCTGGAGATCTCGCGAGAATGCAGATCCTGAATCCGTAAGTCTGAGGTAGGGCCTAGGACTTCGCGTTCCTAACAAGTTTCAAGATGATGCTATTGCTACTGGTCCACAGCCCACACTGGGAGTAGCAAGAAATCCTATGATTCTAGCAGTTTAAAAGCCCCTGTGTTAGGACACCACCTCCCTACCAGCTGGGCTTTCCTCTCAGATCTGGTCCCCAGCCCCTCTGCCCACACCCCGTGTCTTCCCTTTCTCCTAGTCAGCCACTGAGTCAATACTTCCAGGGGCACAATCCCGAGTGGGAGGAGGGGCTTCCTGTGCCCATCATGTCCACAGAGGGAGTTAACGGCCCTCCCCAAGCACTCTTCATGGGCCTCCAGAGGGGCTTTGGCAGTCAGCAGGCTCTGGCTCATTTGTTTGCAGAGCTAACTATCCATTATTTAAAACAAACGATCAGCTTGAGCTACGTTTGGGGCTGCAAATCAACAGTCATTCCTCAGGGCTGGAGGGGCCCCTGGTACACTCCTGTGAGTCCCACCAGTGGAGAACAGTCAAAATCCCAGCTGAGACCACTGCGCTGACTCGGTGGAGACCCGTGACGCCTGCAGAGAGCACACCCCTAACTCACAGGAGCGGGGTGTCAGCCTGCTGCACACTGCGCCAGGTGCTGCTCCATGAGCTCATCAAATAGTTCATGGTTATGAAACGCTTCAGCTAAAAAAACTGCAGAGTTGCAGCTCAAGTCTTCGCTGTAAATATTTATTAACTGCAACCATGAGACACAGCTTCTCTATCACTTCAGGATCCGGTTTCTGGTTTTCCCTGCAGGGTAGCTCAAATCCCACTCCCTCCATCTCTCCCTAAAAAGGTATTTCTTGTGCTCGCTTCAGCAGCATATATACTAAAATTGCAATAATATAGAGAAGATTAGCATGGCCCCTGGGCAAGGATGGCACGCAAATTCATGAAGCGTTCCATTTTTTTATATATTTTATTGATTTTTTACAGAGAGGAAGGGAGAGGGATAGAGAGTTAGAAACATGGATGAGAGAGAAACATTGATCAGCTGCCTCCTGCACAACCCCCACTAGGGATATGCCCGCAACCAAGGTACATGCCCTTGACCGGAATCAAACCCAGGACCCCTCAGTCCGCAGCCCGACGCTCTATCCACTGAGCCAAACCGGTTAGGGCCCATATTTTTTTTAAAAAAATTATTTCTTAGTTAAAACACTGCTGTATGAAAATCTACATGACCTCTATAAGAACAGCTCCACTAAAACTAGTAAAAGGTTTCTGAGATATAAATCAAGAGTCTTACCATTTGAGTTGGACGAGTGGGAGTAGCTTTGCGGATCCTTTTTCTGTATACGAGATCGTAAAATGATTTAATCACTGGGGATATTTATCACATACTGTCAGGCAATGCACTGTAAGATTTATGCAGCTAAAAGCTCAAGTGTACGATATAAAGAGATTGCTCAGATGTTTTGGACGTATTGGCCCAGCTCCAATTTTATTACATGGAGGTTTAATATTATAATACGTTCTCTTTGAAGGATCAGCCTGCCTCAATTGCCTTCTCCCGCTGTAAAAAAAAAAAAAAAAAAAAAAAAAAAGCCATTCAACAAACTCTATTTAATTGTACACTTAACAAAGGAGAAAAAAAATAGCACCATCCCAATGACTCTCTAAGGAAGGAGAGGGGAAAAGTCTAAGGAATAATAAATCTGAACAGATGAGGGAAAATAGACTGAGAATAGAAACATTTTGCGCCTCCAAAATGGATTCAAGAACCACCAACATATCCGGAGTGTAAGCAGAAACCATCAAGCATAAAGATGGGCTAATGAAAATTTCAAGGTATGATTACAATTAGATAGCTAGGCACCAAACCCACTACCCAGTTCTCACAAAGCTTGCCGCTCAGCACTGAAGCAATAATAAAATTTTTAGGTTGCCCATTTTTATTTCTATGTTGTGAGGCAAATGTAAGAGAAAACCATCAAGGATATAGGGCAAGCCCCTGGCATGGAAGATAGGAGACCTGAATTCTAGTCTCAGACTCTCAGAGAGTCTACAATAGAAGCTCAGACAGGGCTTGTGGCAGTTCCCCGGGGCTTCATGTAAAATTCCGTTTGCCATTATTTTCCTGGATTGCCATGCAATGCTGTCCCCACCCCTCTGCAGGCTTACAAAGGGCTGCTTATACTTTTGAAAAAATACAAACTCTCCCCATGAATCCTTTCATCGCTGAGCACCGACCCAGACAACCTCCAGCACAACATTCTTGGACCCATCTACAGCAGAGGCCCAAAAGCCAATTAAAATTTCCAATGGGACAGAGACGTGTCCACCTTCTCCTCTAGCACATCTACCCCCAGTGCCCAGAGTGCGAGCCGGGCCACTGGTGTGGACTCAGTATCTCTAAGGAATGAAGGAAAGATTCCACAAGCCACTCGTCATATAAAGCCATGACGAAAATTCCGAGAAAGGTCACGGGCCATGTCAGTTCATTTATTCAACAAATATTTACTGAACTCCTAGTTTGGATGCTGGTTTATTCCAATAAACAAAACAGCCCCTGCCTTCAAGGAGCTGAGAAAGCAGACAATAAACAAATAGTACATGTCAGGTGGTGAACGTTGCCATAGAGAAAAGCAAGGCAGGATAAAGACAGATGGGGAGCTCCCTAAAGCAGGACGGTTAGAGTAGGAGGAAATTTCTGGCGAGCATTTGAGCAGAAACCCGAGAATGTAAAAAATGCAGGCAAGAGATGATATAGGGAAAGCACACAGCAAATGCAAAGACCCAGCAACGAGGCCAGATGCAGAAACAGCAGATGAGGTCGAGGAAATGGCTGGAGGTGGGGAGCAGATAGTACAAGGCAACGTTCTTCAAACTGGGGGTTACAGCCCACGTGTGAGTCACGAAAGCAATTTATCAAGTCACAACCTGCACCTTTAAAAATGAAACAGGACAGAATCAAACAGAAAGTACCTGTGTGCACTGCCTGTAGTAAGACTGAGAGCATTGTGTGGTGAAACTTCGGCGCTGCATGTATGTGCATGTGCTCACATACATGTGCGTCTGTGCTGAGGCACAATATAAAGTATGCGTCTCACAGTGAGTTATGGTCAAAAAGTTTGAAAACATACATGTAGTACTTTACAGACCTGCACTGTGCAATATGCTATCCACTAGCCATGGGTGACAATCTAATTTAAATGAACATAAATTAAACAAAATTTAAAATTCAGTTGCTCAGTTACGTGAAGCCCATTTTAAGTGCTCGGTAGCCACATGTGCCAGTGGCTAAAGTGCTGGACAGAGCAGCCATAAAACATTTCCAGCAGAACAGCGTTCTCCCCAAGAGCACAGCTGCAGGTCATTCTCTCTCTGAGTTTGTGACCCCACTGTCCCCCGAGAGACTTGTAAGTGTGTCCAAGATGACCAGCTGAATGGGTTTTCTGAATAGAAGGCTCTGAATTTATACTGTCTCATAATCCAGCTGGCATCCAGCTGCAGATAAAACCAAAATATACTGCAAGTCACCCTGACACCCACCAGCCACATGCATGGGCTGGTACGGATCCGTCTGCCTCGACTGCCTTCTCCACAAAGCGACTATTAATATTTGTTTTGAATTCTAAAACCCCAGGGGAGGGCACTTCAGGAATGGGCAGCTGACCAGTTGTGATTTTTAAAAATCCATTTCCTGGCCCTATAACAAGGGCTGAAACCAAATCCAGTGGAGGCATCATACTCCCACGTGGGGCTCCAATGGTTACCAATCGGTGTTATGAGAAGTCCCGCAGGCCGAGGAGGCAGGGACACATCACATGGAGGGTTTTCAGGACCCCTAACTCGGGTATCCACCCCACCTCAGGATCGGTGCTCACCCTGTGTTGTCTGCGGCTGGGTGCTGCTGGGAAAGGTCTCTTAAACGTGTTTGCAGCTCCTTCCTTCTGGCCCTCTCCAATGGCAACAGTGTAAGGAAGCCTGTTGCTGAAAGGGTCCTATCTCGGGCTTTGACTTGCTGTGTCGCTTAGAAAGGCTAAACGACTGTGCCAGCTTGAACTGTATGGTCCAGGGACAGAGGACAGGGGCGTGGCTAGTCCACTGGGTTCCCCAAACTGATGCTGCTCCCTCTTAGAACCAGCAGGAGCAATGCTCACCTTACGGTCACAGCTTCCACTGCCGCAGGACCTTGGCCCTTCCTGCTGCATTCTGGATGATGGACTTGCCTTCTGGGTCCAGGTGTAGGCAGGCAAAGAAGGATCCCCAGTAAGCACGTTACCGAAGGATAATACATCCATACATTGGAAAGCCAGTTTCAGAACAAGTAGTGCGACACCTAAGACTGACAATGGAGTGGAATATTTGAAATTGGGATGGTATGTGAAAATCCATCATGTATGGGCATCACATTCAGGCAATCCAGGTGCATACTGTGCAATCCAGTGTCTAATACAGTGCCTAGAACATGGGGGGGGGCACTCAATAAATATTTTTGAATGAGCAAATAAGTAAATGATACAGTATAAAATACATAATGTTCTGCACTAACCTAATCTGTCTACAACTTCATTTGTCATTTTATTTGGAGCAGGAAGCAGGGAAAAGTAGACTTGCCTTACCTAATATCTTGCCAGTCTTATCCGTAATGCACAGAGGAATGAAACCATAAAGGAAAAGATTCATTGATTTGACTATATTAAATGTCAGGTGTCAAAAAACACCATAAAATTTTAAAGGCAAATAATAAATTGGGGAAAATACTTGCAACATGATAAAGACTGAATATTATGACTCTATAAAGAGGTCTTAAAATTGACAAGATATAAAGTACCTTAGCAGAAAATGGACAACAGATATGAATAGATTCTACACACACACACACACACACACACACACACACACACCACAAATAGCTAATAAACACATGAAAAAACAAAGTTCAACTTCTCTGCTGGTGATCACATTAAAACAATAATATGAAACCATTTTCAACTATCAAACTGGCAAAGGTCTTCTGTTGTTTTGCTTTTTAAGGACAATACTCAACACTGGCAAGAGTGTGGAGAAATGGGTTCCTTCCTACACTGTTCATACACTTATGAAAGGTAGTTTGATAACATGTGGCAAAAGCCTTAAACATGTGCACTCCTTTTGATCCAATAATTCTATTCCAGGAATTTATTCTAAGGGAGTAATCAGAGCCATAAGCAATTATTTATGTGAAAGTCATTCATCAGATGTTTATGGTAGGGGACAGCAGAAGTCACCTATAAATCCATCAGTAAAAGGGCTGTTAAGTGAACTATATTACTAGCCTATGATAGAAACTATGCATCATTTTTTAAAGTCTTTTTACAATAACCAAGAGAAGAAACAAAAACATCCATCAACTTATGAATGGATTTTAAAAAGTGGTGTACACATACGATGGAATATTATTCAGACTTTACAAGGTAGGAAGTCTTGTCACATACTACAACATGGATGAACCTTGAGGATGTTTTGCTAAGTGAAATAAATCAGACACAAAAAGACAAGAACTGTAGGAGTCCACTTATAGGAGGTATTTAAATTCATAGACAGATAGTAGAATAGTTGTTACCAGGGGCTGGTAGGAGAGGGAAAGGGAAGCTGTTTAATGTGTACAGAGTTTAAAATTTGCAAGATGAAAAGACTTAGGAGACCTGTTTCACAACACTGTGAATATACTTAACACTACAGAACTGTCCACTGGAAAAGGGTTAAGGTGGTAAATTTTATGTTACGCGTCCTTTACTGTAATTCTTTAAAAGCCCTTTTACAATATTTTCTAATCATGCATGGATTATCCATTTTGTAAATTGCCACACTATAAAATACACTTCATGCTAAATCTGTACCGCACATAGCTTAATTTTGGTGTGATTCTGAAGGCACTTAAGGGTGTTGCAGAACTCATTTATAATGATGGTCTTCATAACGACCCATTACAAGTTCAATAGACTTCTTGGCTTGTGTGCTAATGGAAAGTAGCAGTTAATAAAAATACTAGGTAGTAGATTTGCTGAATTAAGAAATTATAATGCCACAGATGCTTTGCCAATGGCTATCTCAGAGTTTTCCAGGGCATTTCAAATATTCTGTTTCCAGGAACATCCAGATCCCAGAGATTACATGTCCTCACACACACATTCTTTGTCAGATCCCTGCTCTGCTTTTCTTTTCATAAATGTAAACACCCTAACAAGAGGCACTGAACATATGCATGAATTCTCACCCTCTACAGCAATGGTTCTCAACCTGTGGGTCGCGACCCCTTTGGCGGTCGAACAACCCTTTCACAGGGGCCGCCTAAGACCATCCTGCATATCAGATATTTACATTACAATTCATAACAGTAGCAACATTACAGTTATGAAGTAGCAACAAAAATAATTTTATGGTTGGGTCACAACATGAGGAACTGTATTTAAAGGGCCAGAAGGTTGAGAACTCCTGCTCTACAGCAAGGCAGGCTCAGTAGACAGCCCAGCAAAGATGAGTGGGGCATCTGGACCTTTGTACAGTGCAGAAGTCCTCACCAGCAGTTTGTTTAGATGAACTGTTTCATTATATAATTTTATAATTTTTCATTATAATTGTCACGTTCTTTGTTTTCCCGGTGCCTGAAAATGTTCCTGGCCTGTTAAATTAGGATAGGTTAAAATTTATCCAATAAATAAATGAAGATACTCAATTACATAGATTGTACTAGAATATAAAGTAAAAAGACTAAAGCAGAGGTAGAGAACATTTTTTTATGCCAAGGGCCATTTGGATATTTATAACATCATTGTGGGCCATACACAATTATCAACTTAAAAATTAGCCCACTGTATCTGGTCAAACATTTAAGTAACTGACCCCTGATGCCTTGGCAGGGCCAGACCAAATGATTTCACGGGCCTTCTATGGCCTGCGGGCTGGACGTTCCCCATCCCTGGACTAAAGTCTTAAGAAGTTTTCAATAGTTACCTATTATGCTAAATGACAGCATAACAATCCTAGCTGCACACATTGCTAAGGGAACACATCTTCTCCTAGAATCAATTATTCTAAATCCAGGTCATGTTCCGGAGACCACTCACTCTGCAGAATGTTAATAGGTATTCTTGATAAAAGGATTCCATGTTCAAATAAGCTTGGAAGATTCTAGGGTTCACAAAGCAAAATTGGTTTCTTTGCTGCCAAACTTCTCAAGCTCTAGAACAAGCATGTCAAACTTGCGGCCCTAGCCGGTTTGGCTCAGTGGATAGAGTGTCGGCCTGCGGACTAACAAGTTGTGGGTTCGATTCCGGGCAAGAGCACATGCCTGGGTTGCGGGCTCGATCCCCAGTGGGGGTGTGCAGGAGGCAGCTGATCAATGATTCTCTCTCATCATTGATGTTTTTTCTCTCTCCCTCTCCCTTCCTTTCTGAAATCAACAAAAATATATTTAAAAAGAAAAAATTAATAACGAGGCGTGCCACCCGCTGGCTGCGACTTTGACATGCTTGCTCTAGAAAGTGAGGGTGAATATTCACCTTTGGGAAGGTGGTTTCCAATACAGCATTTCCCTAAGCCACCTGAAAATGAAATTCTTTGACATGGGGAATCTCATGAGACTCATGTTCCCCTGAGTCAACTATGGAAAAATCTGCATATTCCCTCTTGGAAAGCTTCGGTTATGCCAGGATTGTGTATGGCCCTGGTAATGGAGTGTATCAGTTAAGCCTATAACTAGAATCAGACTACCAGGGTTCAAATCCTATCACTGTCACTTCCTAGGTCGGGCAAGTCATTGAACCTCTCTGTATCTCCATTTTTTTTTTATTGTAAAAAGGAGAGAATAGTAACAACTATTTCATGGCAGATTACTATGTATAGATGTTTATAAGAATATTTAGTATTTGCATAACAGTATTTCAATAAATTAAGAAATCACAGTAACAAGTTGGACAGATAGCAACAGATTTGGGAATAAGTACAACTGATCCTCCCCTGGTGGGAGAAGGTATCAACTTCCTAATCATGGTGATCTGCCTGCCAGTGCATCAGTCACAGAGCAAATGACCACACTGATTAATGCAGCAGCTGGTTAAGTGGAGGTCTGTTAAGACACTGCTTACTATACGACACTATATACTTCAGTACCAATACTAAAGCAAGGCCGCACCCAGAAACACCACTTCCTGCCCCACGGTAGAACCTAGCTACTTTCCTAGCAGAGTCCAGCCCACACAGTCTTATTTATAGCAAGTCTGCAAGGATGTTAGCAATTCAGGGAATGCCTATATTAGCAAATTTAGCCAGTCTACTTACTCTGCAAAACAAGCTCCAGGAACAATACATGTAATTCTTTTCACAATATGGATATAAATAATAGGAGTTATTCATATAATAACCCAAGAAGACAAGTTTCCAATACCCACTGGACATAATGTTGGATAAATATTACAGACTTTTCTTTCTGTGCAGTTCATATAAAATATTCATGTAAGAAATAGAACATTAGCTGATTTAAACATCATCATTTTTATTGGCTCCATCACAGGCTTAGAAACCTTTACCTTTAATGGAAATTAAATGCTTTGCATTTAAGATGTTTCCTACTCTGTCCTTTCAACATTAAAATAACTAGAAGCACCACAAAGCAGGAATGAGAGTGACGCCACATTTCAGACCTGCAATTGTAAAGAAAAAGGTGTTTCACCTTCAAGGTCAGAAAAGACTAGGCAGAACAAGACGTCCTATGCGCGACTAGAATAGAAGGCATGGTGGGACCCAAGAAGAACCCTCTACCCTCCCCCCAAACAACAAGAAAAGACTCAAATGGAGGAGGACGTCCTGTGGGCATTACAACCATCAAACCTACGTCTGCACCTTGATTTCTCAATAATCCTCAGTGGCACTCAATCTGTGTGTGGGAACATTGCCTTACTTCATACAAATGCAATGATCCGGAAAATGGGAATACACTGAATGCCGCTCAAAAGCACTAGAAGACCTTCTCTTTAAAAGGAAAACTATAACAAACTCTCCCTTGTCATTGAAAAAAGTTACCTGCACTTGGATCCCTGCCATTTGAATTTCACAAATCAATAGAATGAAAATTAAATATAAGTAAAAATGAAAACAAAACAAAGCAAATAAGGTTAGGCAATGAACCAAGAGTTTACAATTTTTAATTTTGTCAAGTAAAGCCTAGCCGGTGTTGCTCAGTAGTTAGAAGGGTCTCAGGTTCAATTCTGGGTCAAGGGCACATACCTGGATTGTAGGTTCTATCCCTGGCCCCAGTCGGGGCACATGCAGGAGTCAACCAGGCAACCAATCAATGTGTTTCTCTCACATTGATGTTTCTCTCTCTCTCTTTCTCTCTCTCTCTTTCTCTATCTCTATCTCTCACCTCCCTCCTTCCCTTCCACTCTCTCTAAAAAAATCAATGGAAAAAAATATCCTCGGGTGATTATTAACAAATAAATAAATAAAATAATTTTGTCAAGTGAAGACATTTAAATATTAAAACACAACGACAACTACTACCACAAAAATCCCACCACCCATTAGCAGAGAGGTTCACCACCCTGGCTGTACCAGAGAACCCTCTGGGGAGCATGGACCCCACCCCAGTACCAGGCCCATCTCAGGACTCTGATCAGTTGCCTGAGGTGGAGCCAGGACACTACTCTAAAAGCTCCCCAAGCGTCCTAATGTGCAGCCAGGTTTGAGGACCATCATCATTTCATAAAAGAAAGGACATTTTAAAACCAAACAAGGAAGGCTATAATCTCAGGTTATGGGATGGCTATTAAAAATAAATAAAATTGGGCTTATGAAAAACACACTATATTAACTTTGTACTTCTCTTTTCAGCTCTAACAACCTAATCCCAGCATTTGGGGACATCTGGTCTACACCAGCAGACTGCACTATCCATTCCTTATTCTACTAGTATTTGCAGCCCATTAGAGCTTGGCTTGTGCCCTCTCCACTCCACTGAAGTAGACCTTTTGAAGCCCATGAAGGAATCTTGTGTAGCCAAATGCAATCACTCTTCCTCATTTCGAAAACTTTACACCTTTGCAGTCTTTCATAGAGTGAGCTAGTCCTGCCTTCTTCAAATAGTCTTCCTCCCGGTCTGGCAAACAATTCACTATTCCCCTAAGTTCTGGCTTCTAGTTTTGCTTCTGTTGCTCTCCTTTCTCAGAACTCCCTCCTGCTTCTTCATAGACCCACACCTACATCTACTTCAAGGACAAAGTCACATGCTACCTGCTCATACACCCATCCGTGTTCCACTCATGGCCCACAGGGAACCCAGTAGAATTTAAAATGCAATACTAATTTCAAGGGGTGAGACGAGGTCATAAACTGAAAAGCCAACTTCAACGTCAAAAGCCATAAAGATTGAAAACCTTGGAAAGCAGAGCTCGAGATGCACGGAGGCAGGTGTTTCAGAATCAAGATGGTTAACAGTGTCCATTACAGAAAGAAACCTGCAGCCAGAACTAATCCAGGTACTGCCTCTAACTCGCTGGTGATCATCATTACTCTTTGGGGGAGGTGAGTTCCTAGGCACTGCCTAGGAACATGAAATTCATTCTCTCATTTAACCCTGGAAACAACTCCAGGAGGAATGTATTGCTGCCCCCGTTTACAAATGCAGTACACACCAGCAACGCAGCTGAACGGCTTGCCCAAGCGCACCCAGCTAGTACATGGCTAAACCAGGATCTGAGCCCACTCCTTTGCATTTCCAAAGCTCGTGAGAAGTCGCTCTGCTACAACCCACCGCCTCCTTTAATGGCAACTTCTCCTTTTCCAAGAAATGAGGGGGTTGTTCTTAGTGATTCCCATGGTCCACACTCCAAATCTAATATTCCACAGTCCTGTGAAAAAGGATCGGGGAGGCAGAAGTAAAGACACAGCAGAGGGCCACGGGCAAAGGGAAATAAAAGACAGAAAGGCAGCAATAACAGACAGCGGCGCACGAGAAAAGACAAAACGGCCTTTGTGGCCCCCACTAGCCCAGACTCCCTTGGGGTTTTTCCTGGCTGTTTTAAGCCTTTTTCCTACTCTGAGATGGGTGTTAGGTAACTTTATCCTGTATTGAGTTTTCCTTCCCAATCTCATCCCAAAATGCCCTGGGGGCTTACAGAAAAACCACTATGGAAATAGAAGTACAGGGAAGAAAAAGAAAAGATGTGAGAACACACTGGAAAAGCTAGCTTTGGGGGTTTTCATTTAAAATTGAGAAAGAGGATTATGATAATGATCAACTGAAGTCATTCAAAAGGGGTGTTTTCCAAAGAAGGAGAATAAATAAGGAGAACAAAAAGGAAAAAGCAAGCAGAATGACCTTGATTTGGCAACTGATCTTTATTGATTTTCTTTCACCTTCTTGATTCTGGGAAAAGTCACAATCCAAAGTGTGTGACATGAGAGCTCTACCCTTAATGAAATTAGTGGATTCACAAAAATGTCAGTGACGTGCAAAGGGGGAGGGGACTGTCTTGGAAACAATGCTACCTCCTTTCATCTCCAGGAAAATCAGCAAGAAAAACGAGAACTCGATGGAAACTTTCAGGACCGTAAATGTCATCCAACTTACTTTCCTACAAACAGCCCTTCGGAGAACATTAAATTATGAGCCACCCCCTTCCTGACCTCTGATAAGGGATTCTGCAAAGCCATCAAACCAATACTTTAGTACACCAGGGCCCTTAAAAGTCTAGGGTTTCACTAGTGTTGGCATTCACACGATTTGGTGTCAGTGAGGGAGGCACCGTTTTGAGGTTCTTCCCAAGATTCACAAACTCCTCCCCAAAAAAGAAAAAACAAATGAATACAGATGTTATGATCCCAGCCCCTCAACGCCCACCCCTCCCCCCACCCCCATCATCAGTCACATTTTATCTAACCTCTGACTATTAGGTTGTTTTAAAGCAGAAAAAGGTTTCCCACAATAGCAGCTTTTGGCCTTTTTCAGAATCTAGTTTAAGGACAGGACACCTGCCTAATCTCTAGGCAGCGTCTGAGGTGAGGCAACCAACTCGTTCACAGAAGAAAATCTGTAACATCTTAGACTTGTAGAGATGGGATGCGGAGATGAGGGGAAAAAAACTTGCTTACACAAGGTATCTGTGTGTAAAGGCTTTCCTAAAGGTTTAGGAAGCTCTAAAATGGACATGGACATTTAGCTTTGGAAGACATTAGAAACCACTGAATCCATTTTTGCAGATGGGGAAACAGAGGCAAGTGATTAGCCCAAATCCAAGGCCAACAGCTGGTAAACTTCCAGCTCAGAATTTAGTTCTCCCCTCCCCGTTGCCCTCCAGACATTATTGGTTAAAATAACATCCCTCCTAGCTCAGTTATTCTGTGTTTTGGAGAAGAACATGCTGCAAGAGACACTTTCAAATCTTTCTGGTTTGTATAAAACAAATATCTGTTCCTTACTTAGAAGAGAATTCATTGGGTTGTGCAGTTTTTCTTTCCTGGAGAAAGTACATAATTAGCTGAGTGAAATTTCTATTATCTTAACAGCTCTTACTAGTAAGAAGAGAACGGTCTTGTTTAGGAAGGTGGGAAACGATGAGCTTCTTGGGCTTAGAAGGTGAGACCCGATAGGCAGGGATCATTGAGAGTAAGCTCAACAGCTCTGACTGAAAACAGATTAGGAGTTTGGGGACTGAGGGTAAAAGAGAAAAGAAAAGATAGGAAGACTAAGGGTTTTTAGAGCGGGCCGATGAACTTTCAGAATTAGGACACAGCAGGAACTTTTTAAAGCCATTTGCCTTGCTGCAGTGTAAATCCTTCGGACTCCCCAACCATCATTAATGTCTTCTTGGCAAAGCCAACAAAAGCAAAAACAAACCAGTGGGACTACATCATGTTAAAAACTTCTGCCCGGCAACAAAATGAAAAGGCAATCTACGGAAAGGGTGAAAAAATCACATATTTGATAAAGGGCTAATTTCCAAAATATATAAATGCATACAAATCTACAAATCAATAGCAAAACACACACACACACACACACACACACACACAATTCATTTTTTAAAAAGGGGAAGAGAAACTGAATAGACATTTTTCCAAAGAAGACATGCAAATGGCCAACAGGTACATGAAAGATGCTCAACATCACTAATCATCAAAGATATACAAATCCAAACCACAATGAGATACGATTTCACACCAGCTAGAATGGCTACCATCCAAAAGACAAGAGATGTGTTGGCGAGGATGTGGAGAAAAGGGAACCCTTGTGCACTGTTGGTGGGAATGTAAATTGGTATAGTCACTATGAAAAACAGTATTCATGTGCCTCAAAAAGTTAAAAATAGAACTACCAAATGATCCAGCATTTCCACTTCTGGGCAAATAACCAAAGGAAACAAAATAACTCTCTCCAAGAGATATCTGCACACCCCATGTTTACTGTTGCATTATTCACAATAGCCAAGACATGGAAACAACCTAAGTGTCCATCAATGAATGAACAGATAAGATGTGGTGTATATGTACAGTGGAATATTATTCAGCCATGAAAAAGAAGGAAATCTTGCCATTTTCAACAACATGAATGAACCTTGAGGACATCACGCTAAGTGAAATAAGTCAGAGAAAACCAAAAACTGAATGATTTTAATAATAAGGAGAATCTTAAAAAAAAAAAAAACTAAACCCACAGAAATAAAGAACAGATTGATGGTCACCAGTGGCAAAACACTTATCTCTTATCTTTTTGATCGCTACTCTAGCTGGTGTGGGTGGGGAGTGGCAAAATAGGTAAAGGTGGTCAAAAATTACAAACTTCTAGGTATAAGATTCAAGTTCTAGTGGTGTAATGTAAAAAATTTAAAACAAAAAAATAGTCTTCCATGTACTTGGGAATGCTGAGTTCAGCTGGATTGTTTGGAGAAATTAAGAAAAAGGACTGAACTCCACATTATCTAGATGGATGTGTGAAGAACAAGGATCGAGAGTCCCTAGATAAACTGGGTCATTCATGGGAGCAGAAGCTCAAAGGCAGAGTGAGAGTAAGAACATAAGCCCCTGAGGACAGTGCATGACATTTAAGTAGGGCTTAAGGGGCAAGAAGACCTCCTCTGACACCTGGGTATATGAAAGCAGAGATTAACCAGAGTTACAAACATGAATGAATGAATGAATGAATGAATATCAGGGAAAAAATGCAGCAAAGTAACTGCTTCCTGGAAAGTACCCTGATCCTTTTCAGTTAGGTTTGTGAAGATTCAGTAGAGGTAATCCCTTCAGTGCAACATGGGGTGAGGGCCGTAAGAAAGAAGCAGGCAGGATGGAGAGCCCCCCGGAATTTCAGGCCTCCTAGAATTTCAGGGCTCTGGGGGGCTTTGCTCTCTGCCAGATTACGACACGGCATCAGCAAGGGTGAGCTTGTGCGCCAGCCCCCCTATCTCCGTCCACCTGTCTGTGAGACATTCGAGGTCATAGGATTTGGATCAAAGATCACTTGCAAGCAGAGACACCAACTGGAAAGCCAATGGGTGCAGCAGCCACCCATCCTCTGCACATGTACATCCGTGTGGCCATATGGCCTGTGCACGTGTGAAGCATAAGTGGGAGCCCACAGGAGCCCCCTCCCCTCCCAGTCATTCTGAAAGTGAGCCCAGCAAATTAAAGCAACACTCAGCTACTCACAGAAACGGGAACAGCGAGTATGCTGAGGTCCTGGCATTCTGGATTCTATTTTCCCCTCTTCTCTGCATGCCAGTGTTGAGGGAAGTAACATGGTTTTCTTATACCCCCTCTCCACATACACAGAAATTCTAATAAAACTGTAACTGTGTTCCAGAAGTAGAAGAGGATCATAGTGATCATTGTTCTGTCTTTGACTGGTATAGTAATGAGTTAGTTTTGCTCCAATTGCCAGGATCACACAAGGAAATGGTACACACAGGTCATAATAAATCTTCCTACTTGGAGAAACCATCAACCACCCTGACAGCAGGCCAGGTCCGTAGCCTACTGACACAGAGCCTCCCTCTTCTAGAGCACGGAGCAGACCTATTGGTTCTTTAGCAAACCAAGCATGTAGGGGGGTACCAGAAAAGACATTACCAGACGGTATTTAATCTGGAACTTTTATGGCAGTTTCATTTGAATTCTCTGTTACTCAAAACCACCGCTTAATAATTTTGTAAAAATAAATAAATAAAGGTGTAGCTCTAAATCATTTTGGCTATCTTGTCATGTTTTTCTGTTATCTTCCTACCCACTCCTTCCACGAACTTAAGTTTTCCTACTACACATTTTGGCATCAATGCATTTATGATATATTCTACTTAGAGCAATGGTTGGGTGACCCTCTATTTTCATTTCTCATTCTTCTTTTCTGGACTGAAAGATGCATGAAGGCAAGAATATTATTCTGTTCACCACTTTTTTCTTCATTCCTACCCCCAAAGGCAATTGTTGAACAAAGGACTTGATATAAACCAAAAGAAAAAAAATTTTTTTCTAGGCTGTTATTTTATCTGATGTTAAATGAAGGTTTTATTAAACTTCCTTCACCAAGTAAATTGTTTTTATGGTGCCTCACCCAGCTTTTCACCTTCCCATGTGTGCAAGAGATTTAAAGGATCCATTTCACCCTCCCTGAGAGTCTGCAAATATTAACTTCATTTAACAACAAACAATACAGGACACGTCAGAGAGCTGACACTAAGGGCCCACATTGAAAATAATTGTCACTAATTTCTTTGCTTGGGTGCATGAAACTGGTGATGTTACCTCTCAATGAACATAGAATATCTATATCAGTGTTTATGAAATCTGTTTTCATCGGGCCCCTGAATACTAAGGAAATTCTTTTCTCCCAGAAAAATACAAGTGAACTTAAACATAAAATTTTAAAGACTTATAGACACACATCCCTATGGCAGTGTGTTTCAGAGTATGGGTCATTACTGGGTCATGAAATCAATTTAGGGGGTCATGACCTGCTTCTATGGGAAAGGAAGAAAGGGAGGAAAGAGAAGATTGAAATGAAAGGAAAAGAAGAGGAAAGGGGTAAATAAAAGTATTATTTCCTGGCACGTTTTTTCTTTAGTTGTGTGTGTGTGTGTGTGTGTGTGTGTGTGTGTGTGTTGGATCAAAATGTAAACTGTGGGTCTTACTGTGCATTGCCTTCAAAACAATGTAGAAAAGACTACCCTAGGGTTCATGGACCCCCATTGCAAATGATTAAGGATGAAATTGTTGCCCTAGCCCAGTGGTGGGCAAACTCATTAGTCAACAGAGCCAAATATCAAGAGTACAATGATTGAAATTTCTTTTGAGAGCCAAATTTTTAAACCTAAACTATATAGGTAGGTACACTGTTATTAACTTAATTATGGTACTCCTAAACTGGCTTTTGCTAAAAACGTCCTCAATCTGATTGAGGTATGTTCGCTGAGGTCGACCCCTTCCAACTCTCCCATCCATACTCGTCTTGTATACTTGTTTCGTCTATCTCCTTTTGTTCATCCTCTCTACATGTCCAAACCATCTCAACATACCTCTCTCAATCCTCAACACTACCATCTTCTTTCACTCCACAACGTTCCCTAAAATTAACTTAATAAACTTTACTTAAAGTTTTAAGTCAACTTCGCATTGTACGTGCGCACCTGCACGTGGTATTTTGTGGAAGAGCCACACTCAAGGGGCCAAAGAGCCGCATGTGGCTTGTGAGCCACAGTTTGCCGACCACTGCCCTAGCCGATTTGGCTCAGTGGACAGAGCATTGGCCTGTGGAACTAATTTGGATTATTTCTGGTGTTACCTCTCAATGAACATAGAATATCTATATCAGTGTTTATGAAATCTGTTTTCATTGGGCCCCTGAATACTAAGGAAATTCTTTTCTCCCAGAAAAATACAAGTGAACTTAAACATAAAATTTTAAAGACTTATAGACACACATCCCTATGGCAGTGTGTTTCAGAGTATGGGTCATTACTGGGTCATGAAATCAATTTAGGGGGTCATGACCTGCTTCTATGGGAAAGGAAGAAAGGCAGGAAAGAGAAGATTGAAAATGAAAGGAAAAGAAGAGGAAAGGGGTAAATAAAAGTATATTTCCTGGCACTTTTTTTCTTTAGTTGTGTGTGTGTGTGTCCAGCCAGCTGCTGCTCAGGGAGGGGAGCGGATTGCAGGAGTCAGGGGGTCAGGGCTTCTGGTTTTCCATGATAAACCAGAAATCAAGAGATCTTATGTACAATGTCCTGATTTTTAATATAAGCAAGTAAAGCCCAAAGAAAATAATTCTTAAATATGATGCAAGCTAACGCTGTGTGTCAAAGAAAACATATCTGTGAGCTGGGTACAGTGCTCAACGGAGACATACTTTGTTTTATGATTGAGGAAGACCTATGGAGGATGGACCGAGGTGGATGGGGCCAAGGGGACTAAAAAGGAGGCTCTGGAAATCAGCCAGATGGGAAATCCTAGGGGCCTGAGTAAATGGAGGAGGAGGAGGCAGGCACAGGAAATATTAAGGAGACAGAACTGACAGGACCAATTAGATGTGCAGGCTGAGAGAGGAAAGAATCTAGGATGACTCTGGTGTCTGGCCTGCGTGGCCAAGCAGACAAAGGCTCCATTCACCAAGACCCGGCTCACAGCAGGAGGACCAGTGAGGAGATCAGGGTGGGAAACAGCTGAGTGTGTGAACTGGAAGACTCTGTAAGAGAGAAGAACGGGGCTGCAGTGCAGCAGAAACACTATTAGAGATTTATCACTGTGAATTGTCTAGACCTAGATGTTGGTGAAGTTAGAAGACAAGAAGGCTAAGATGGAACCGTGGGGCACACCCACACTTAAAATGAAGAAGGTGTTGGCATGGGCAGGTAGCTCAGTATGTTAGAGTATGGTCCTGATACACCAAGATTGTGGGTTTGATCCCTGGTCAGGGCACAAACAAGAATCAACCAATGAATGTATAAATAAGTGGAACAACAAATGGATATTTCTCTCTCTCTCCCTCTCCCTCTCCCCTCCTTCTCTCTCTCTCTCTCTCTCTAAAAAAAAAGTAAAATGAAGAAGGTGCCACGAAAGTTGGTGATTGAATGAGACTGTGGACTGGCTGGCCGGAAGCAGGTTAGAAGGCTCAAGGAGAGCCATGGGCATTTGGAAGAGCCATTTGGGTAAATGAGAAATGGTGCTGATGAGAAATCCATGAAGGGATGGTAAGTGGCACTGATGACCCTGCTGAGATGAGCACTGTTGGACCAGCTGACTACAGAGATGCTGGAAACGAGAATCATAAGGGCACCAACCTCCCAGGGGGCATTGTCATATATTCAGCAGCCTGTGGACTGAAGTAGAGGAAGTGAATGACTGAATAATCCCAAGGCTGAGGGTATGCACATCGAGAAAGACAGGGTGGGGGGGCTGAGACATGCCTGGGGCTTAGCTGGATGGATAGGAAAAAAGAAGCATGATGGGGGAGATGGACTAAGCTAAAAATCAGAGGTGGAGGGGGCTGAAACCTCTGAAAGGACAAAAAGTAGACTAGTGGGAATAAGGGAGTGAGCACAAGGACTACCCTTGCATGGTAAGAGGTTGTGGACAGAGGATGGAATACTAGAGTCTGAGACTTCAGAGGGGGTGCAAGCCCCTCGGGTGGTCCAGGATATAACCATTGGGAAAGAGTAGCTGAACTGAAGTGAAAATAAAGATGGTTCCAACTGAGAAGTCAAGAAGCTTTGAAAGTGGTGGGAGGAGAGGGTAGGCTAGCCACGTGAGTCCTGATGTTGTTTGCACTGATGGCAGAATCTGGAATGGGGAGAAAGACTTCAAGCATATCAAATCCTCCATAAGTGAAACCAGGTATCCATAAGGTCAGAAGGTAACAAGAAGAGGGAAGGCAGAAGTCTCGATGAAAAAGGCGGCTTTGCATGAGGGTGAACGAAGAAAGGTAGCAGGGAGAAGTAGAAAAATTCAAACAGCTTCCCACTCACATTCCACGGGGTGCCAGAGAACAAGCAACCTCATTGCAGAACCCAAAATACCAGGCTCGTTCACCCTGCATCTTCCTCTCCTCCCACTTACAATCCATTCTCCCCTTTTTCCCTCCCCAGGGATGCATAGGGGCACTGCTCCAGCCAGGGAGTGGTGGACAAGAACACAGGACAGTAGGGTTCTGGGTCTAACTCCATCATTAACCAGATGCGTGACCACGAGCAAGTCATTTAATCTCTGGATGCCTGAAGTTACTCATCTAGAAAGTGGGGTTTATGATACTCACTCTCTTTTGAGTATCTCTGGTTGCTGTTAGAAAAATATGAGCGTCAAAGCCAGAAAATGTTTTAAAGGGCAATTTTATTCCTTAGTCCTATTTAGAGTAAAGCCCAAGAGGTTGCCAAGTCCTGAAATAAAAACTTCAATGCTACTAGTGGTTACTTAATCTGACCAAGTAATTCCGTTCTGAGCCTCAACCTCTTCTCTGTAAAATGAGAGGGATGGATTTAGATGCTTGTTTACCTGTCACCCAGCATTTACTTTGTTTTTGTTTGCTTGCTTCTGAGGGATTCCCCCTGTGCTCCAATGCCTAGTCCCGTCTCTTGGACCAAGATTCCCCCCACCTCAGGCTACCATATTATAGATACTTACAACTGTGCCCTAACACTTAACAAATGGGGTTTATAACACTTACTCTCTTCACCTCTGGCTGGCTGTTACAAAAATATGAGAGGCAAAGCCAGAAAATGTTCGCAGCAAATGTTTAGAGAACAGATGAGTGCCAATGGTCACTCACAGGCAGTTTCCCTGACAAATGGGCTGGATGAGAGTAAGAGTGAGTCTTCGGATGAAGACAAACACTGCACCTGGCACACAGTAGGCACTCAATAATTACTGTTGAAGTTTTCAGACCAAGATGGTGGCGTAGGCAAACACCTGTAGTCGCTGCCTCCCACAGGCACATCAAAATTACAACTAAAATACAGAACCATCATCCAAAACCACTGGAAAGCTGGCTGAATGGAAGTTCTACAACTAGAGAATTAAAGAAGAAAGCACACTGAGACTGGTAGGAGACACAGAGGCGCAGAATAGGCTGGTCCGGCACCCACATGTGACACTTTTTAATTAGGAGGGAGATTGTCTCTGTGGAGGCCACCCGGAGGAGCAAGGGGTCCCAGCCCCACACCAGACCCCCAGCCCAGGGTCCCAGAGCTGGGAAAAGAAGTTCCTTAATTACGGGCTGTAAAAACCAATGCGGGTTGTAAAAACCAGTGCGGGTTGGGGCTCAGTGACACAGACATTGCTGGAGACCCAGCTGCTCCTCTTAAAAGGCAGGCACATAAACTGAACTTACAAGGTCCTGCTTCCTCTGAGCTCCAGCAACAGGGCGAGGCTCTGGGGTACACAGATACATACGAGGAGGAACTGGATTGCCTGGCATCGGGGCAGGAACTCGGGGGTGGCTTTCTCCCAGATGGAGGTGCTCACAGGAGTCATTGTGCCTACGCTGGGACCATCCTGGTGGCACGGCTGACTGGCAGCCATTTGTTTGCTCCGCCCTGGTGATTCCCTGAGACCCCGCCCCATCCAATTTGCAGCCCCACCCAACCTGTGTGCAGCAGCTTTTGCAAATGAATGGCCTATCCTTGCTCAGGCTAAAATCTGTCAAACACGCTGCAGCTGGGTCAGGGAGCCCCAAACCTATCAATAAAAGGCCCAAAACCCAGCACCAGCACCAGCCTGCCTTGCTTCACAGCTAGGCCTCGTTGGGGCACTTCCAAACCCGATATAAAGAGGAGGAATCTGCAGATCTCTCTGTAGCTCCTGCTGGGTGACCCCAGGCAGTGGCTGACTTTAATCCTCCCTGGAGACCAAGAGCCAGTATACCCAGTGGTCAGTGTCAGACCATAACAGATTACAACTCTACATATCCATAAGCGACACACTCAAGGGGCAGAATCAGTGAGCACCAAAGCCCCACTGAAGCAAGTCCTGCTCCATAAGGGTGTCTCCTGCACAGCAGCTCTCCCATTGTAGTCACAGCTGGTCCTCACAGCCAATTGGCCTGGAGGTCAATTACCCCCAGTGACACCAACAGCAATCAAGTCTCAACTACAACAAGACTGTGCACACAGCCCACAAAGGGGTGCACCTAGAGTGTCCACCTCAGATGACTGGGAAGGCTGAGTCACTGGGCCCTACAGGACACCTACTACACAAGGCCACCCTACCAACTCAAGGAGACATAGCTGCTCTATCCAATACATAGACACAAACATGGGAAAGCAGCCAAAATGTGGAGACAAAAAAACATGTTACAAATAAAAGAAATGTAAGAAAGCAAACTACTGAATACAGAGTTCAAAACCGCAATTATAAGGTTACTCAAGAATCTTCTAGAAACCTCTAAGGGACTTAGTGAGACTTTCAAGGATCTTAGTGAGAATGCCAAAAAAATGGAAAAGGACCAGTCAAAAATAAGCATACACTGACTGAAATAAAAAATAATATACAGGGATTCAACAGTAGACTAGAGGATCCCAAGAATAAAATCAACGATTTGAAATATGAGGAAGCAAAAAACACCCAACCAGAAGAGCAAAAAGGAAAAAGAATCCAAAAATATGAAGATAGTGTGAGGAGACTCTGGGACAACTTCAAGTGTACCAACATCTGCATTATGGGGGTGCCAGAAGAAGAGAGAGAAAGCAAGATATTGAAAACCTATTTGAAGAAATAATGACAGAAAACTTACCCTACCTGGTGAAAGAAATAGACTTACAAGTCCAGGAAGCACAGAGAACCCCAAACAAAAGGAACCCAAAGAGGACCACACCAAGACACATAATAACTAAAATGCCCAGAGCTAAAGACAAAGAGAGAATCTTAAAAGCACAAGAGAAAAGCAGTTAGTTACCTTCAAGGGAGTGCCCATATGACTGTCAGCTGATTTCTCAACAGAAACTATGCAGGCCAGAAGGGAATGGCAAGAAATATTCAAAGTGATGAATAGCAAAGACCTACAACCAAGATTACTCTACCCAGCAAAGCTATCATTTAGAATTGAAGGTCAGATAAAGAGCTTCACAGATAAGAAAAAGCTCAAGGATTTCATCACCATCAAACCAGTATTATATAAAATGTTAAAGGGTATTCTTTAAGAAGAGGAAGAAGAACAAGAAAAAGATAAAAAATATGAACAACAAAATAGCAACAAATACAAATCTATCAACAATTGAATCTAAAAATCAAAATAAACAAATAAGATATCGAATGAACAGTATAAACTGGTAAATAAAATAGAATCAGAGGCGTGGAAATGGAACAGAATGACGATTCTCAGAGGGAAGGGGGTGCGGGAAGAGATTAAACAAAGATCTTATATGCATATATGCATTACCTATGGACACAGACAATAGGGTGGCGAAGGCCTGGGGTGGAGCGGGACCCGGGTGGAGGAGGGCTATGAGGGGGAAAAAGAGGAACATCTGTAATAATCTCAACAATAAAGATTAAAAATAATAATAGTAATAATATTAATTACTATTGAATAGGTAAATGATATAAGAAATCTATTGGAGATTTTTAACTGAGTATATAGCTGCAAGAAATTCTCAACATCCATCTCAGATTCGGTCTTCTGGTATAAATTTATGTGAATTCCATAAAAGGTAGCTGCAAACCCAAACATTATATTCAATATTGCCAGCATGAGAAATGTAGAGATCACCAAGGGCAGGGAAAACGATGAGTCCCCCAGACAAATTCATAACTCACCAAGCTCCAAGGGAAAATTCAGAACCATATCTCATGGCATTT
Source organism: Myotis lucifugus (assembly GCF_000147115.1). Classification (NCBI taxonomy): domain Eukaryota; kingdom Metazoa; phylum Chordata; class Mammalia; order Chiroptera; family Vespertilionidae; genus Myotis; species Myotis lucifugus. The sequence continues at coordinate 1,165,507 of NW_005871266.1, read as the reverse complement.
AAATTTTACTTAGATGCAGCCACAGTGTGGCTCGGAACTATGCGTTTTTAAAGGGATGAAACAAGATCAAAAGCACAATTGATTCCATCTCCTCTGTGTGTGTTTTAAAGAATTCCATAAAACGTTTGAGAATTCTTGCCAGGGAACTTGTTTCAAACACTATGGGGGTCAAAACACAATCTATTCAATTCTCATTATCCCCAAATAATAAAAGTTTGGAAATAAATGTCGTTTGGTGTGCATCTCAAATCTGATATGAGGAGCCCTGGCTGGGTAGCTCAACTGGTTACAGTGTGGTCCCAATAGACCAAGGTTGTGGCACATACACGAGTCAACCAATGTTTGCATAAATAAGTAGAATAACAAATTGATCTCTCTCTCTCTCTCTTTCTTTCTTTCCCTTCCTCTCTCTCTACAATCACTTTTTTTAAAAATCTGAAATGAGGAGACCCAAACATGGATATCCTCATGGCCACAGTCATGCTCATACCCCCTTTGTGGCCAGAGATTACTAGGAATCAGTGGCTGTGAAAGACCTCTGGAAAGCATACTATATGTGTCTATCAGATAAAACTGCTTCATCGCATCCTCAGGCTTGGGATGTGGCTCGCTGGGCAAAGGGGCAGATATAATCATGCAGAGCAATTAGCATACCAGTGGACTGAAGGACAGACCCAACATCATTATGTTGTGTGGTCTGGGCAAGTTACATTGCCTTTCCAAGCCTCAGTTTCTCCATCTGTAAAATGGGAATAACTACAGTCACATCTCATGAAGTGGCTGTACAGATTAAATGCCATCATCAGGCACCCAGCAGTGTCAGGAACATGACTGAATAAATGGAAACTACGACATCATGCAACTTACACGATGCAGAGTTGTTCAGTGAAGACAATTCAGATAAGAACAGTGAATAAAATAGAATCAGAGGCATGGAAATGGAACAGAATGACGATTCTCAGAGGGAAAGGGGGGGGGCGGGAAGAGATTAAACAAAGATCTTATATGCATATATGCATTACCTATGGGTAATTTTATTGCACAATGTCCACCGTGTGCTGTGGTAAGAATATATTTCAGGAGCAAAATGCCAACTTCACTTTTAAAGCTTCTGTTGCTGGTACATGATTCTCTAAGACCTGCTCTGGTGAAAATCAACAATTCAGAAGTTCCCTGAGGACGTCTAACATCCTCATAGAGCCTGATCACAGACAGACATTCAGCAATCGCTACCCGTTCAGGCAGGTTCTTAGCATCAGAGACCCACCAGTCCATTCCCACTGTAACCCAGAGTACGGGAGATACTGAATTCGATAGCCCAGGCCATGAGGAATAAAAAGGAGATAAGCTCTTTTAACATTTATTCTCTGTACTACTTACTTTGCACCTGGACATTTTACCTTCCATATTCAATTAGCTATTTTCATGCAATCATGTCCTTGTGTATTTGCCATAAAAGAACTATCAGTATCACTTTGGAATCCTCACCTGGCACTGGCTTTCCTTAACCCATCGTGGATGTTCAGTAAATATCTGATTGGTTGACTTCTCCATATTTATATGTATCGCTGACTCTTAAAGACACGCTGTACCTGAAAGGCCAGAAACTAATAAGACTGTCAAAATTACCATTGAAATATATGACATTATTGTCAAAATAATAAAAATTATTTTCCTGTTAATTAATACTCAATTCATAGTATATTATTAAACATCCTTCTTTGCGATGGCTTAAAATAAGCAACTAACTAGTGAGGAATCTAAAGTCAGTCTCCTATCAGCATGAGGAAGGTTAGCTCTCCCCAGCAAGGGTTGGCTTTATGATGCTATGAGCCAAAAAGCCGAGCCCACGGGCAGATGAGCCACAAAGAGGAGCAGGAGTGTCACAGCCTGTGACCAAAACATGGCCACACCCTTCTTCCTTCTTCATCTTTGTCATTCTGAATTCACTAAACTGAGAGAGTACAATCTGGAACCATTTCCAAGGTTTAAGAAGAGATTGTTTTTAAATAATAAGACCAAGGTAGGCACAGGTGACTCAGAAGAGATCTCATCCATCAGTATGCTGAGCCAAAATAAACCCGGGGGTCGGGGAGAACAGATGGCCAGTGGGCAGTGGACAGAGCCAGGGGGATTCAGACGATGACCCTCTGGATGGCATGCCACCATGGGAGATGCCATTTGTAGAAGGTGATGTCCATTTCACCAGATGGTCAGCTCACCACCTGGAGTCTCAACCACCAGTAAGCTTGGTGACTTGTGAGAATTTTCTCTCACCTAAACAGAAAAAAACTACCAGAAGATAAAAACTGCATCTTCTGTAACTCTTGGGTTTAATGAGTATAAAATCCTGGAAAGGTAATGACGTTTGAGTTATTTTCTAGAAGCTGTTCTTTGGCTTTATGACTGTAAGCCAAAAAAAAATTTAGAATAGAGAAGTGTTCTCTTCCCTCTTTCTCCCCCCACCCCGTACCCCCAAAAATCTTAGGATATTATAAACACTAACTGGAGCTGAAGGAACACACTGGTTGAAAACCACTATACTGAAAGAAGTAAGTACATAATAAGCACTAAGTAATGGTAGCTTTTATGGTTGCCTGGGGCACAAGGGGATTCATTCATATAACCAACAATGGCTGTGGTACACCTACTATGTGCCAGGCACCGAGTATACAGCAGTAACCAAAACAGATTCAGTCCCTGTCCTGCTGGAAATGACATTACAGTGATTTGAACCCAGGTTTCCTTGTCTCCAAGACCTATTGCTTGTTAAACCAGGGATTGCAACCTCAAACGCCTAAAGGGGTCACAATGGTAAAAATAAATGGATTGTGTCAGATACCAGCTGGCTGTTCTCCAAACCGGTTCTCCTCCACATTTCCCAGGTAGGTGTGGCCAAGTGACAGAGCCACATTAAACCAAGGAATGTGGCCAGACTGAGGCATAGTCCTTTCGGACCTTTTCCCCTTCTATCTGCTGGATGCAGACAAGCACAGCAGACTTGGAAGCCAATACATGATTGAAGTGGACCAATGTGGTCAATCATCTGATTGTTTTGGAACAACCTGGAAATTCTGATTTTTACGGAAAAGCTCCTGCCCTAGTTGGTTTGGCTCCATGGATAGAGCGTCGGCCTGCAGACTGAAGGGTCCAGGGTTCGATTCCGGTCAAAGGCCCATGCCCCAGCAGCGGGCTCGATCCCCAGTGTGGGGTGTGCAGGAGGCAGCCGATCAATGATTCTCGCTCATCATTGATGTTTCTCTCTCCCTCTCCTTTCCTCTCTGAATTCAATAAAAATATGTTAAAAAAGAAAAGCTTCTGACTTTTCAAAGATTTTTATTTCTGTTTGACAAGTGTTTAATTTTTGAAAACACATCTGTGGACAGAAGTCATTCCTCTGAGCTGTGACCCCTGACCTCTTAATCCAGTGACTGACACAACAGTAGCTGTTTCATACATGTTAGTCCTCTTATTCAGAAGTCAACATATCCACAAAGTAGGACAAACCTCCAATGAAACGTAAGAGAAGAATCTGGCAGAATTTTTCTCTCGCTACATCCCCAGGGAAATTAAAAGAATAAATTAATTGTGCTATTTTTAGAGAAAAAGACACTGACCCTCTATCAGTGGGACACTTGGAACTCCATGTCTAAGGAGAGAGCTACACCGTCAATGCTCCCTCGCTCTGTCTCCCAGGGCCAACACCACCCTTCATGAGGGCTGGCCAGGGTTAGGGACATAGTCCTATCAGGCAGAGGATGGGGAACATCGACAGAATTGTAATACACCAAAGCCAAGACTCCCAGGCCCCTTCCCAGCTGTGCAAGGGAAAACAGCCAACCAGATGGGCCTTGAGACCTGTGAAGACGTCTGACAGGCTGGCAGAGGTGGTAGTCCCAAGACTACCTTGGCTTTTAGCATAATTACATGAACTGAGAGTGGCCTTGTGGTCATAAGTAAAAGCCTCCAATCAAGACAAATAGTCTATAGTCAACTGAAAGTGGTCTAACAAGCCACCACGCATCTCTAGCTAGGTTTGTAAGATGGAACCGATGCCCCTCCAGAAAATGAGGTCTGACATGTTACAATTGGTGAAAGGGTTAATCATATGTCACAAGTGAGACCTTACAGGCAAAGGAAATTGCAGTGTTTTAGAAAGCATCTCTATGTGCCTACTAGACTGCACACTTGGGAAGACATACCTCAAGGTACTCTAGGCTGTGTGTGCCTAACCTCCACCCTCTCTTCCTTGAAATCTTATTCCCTCTCAACTAATTATTAACTCGCCTAATCGACTGGCCTATTAAACCTAAACTTCAAACTCCTTGAAGACATCCTGCACTTGCTGCGTCAGCTGTCTTGCATCCAGTCCGTGGATGGACAGGATCATATTGGCGCCGAGCTTGAAATCGGCCATGGTGGGAGTATTTATACCATGGAAATTGGCCAACACTATAAATCAGGCTGCATTGTTTTTCACAGAGCCAGCTTGCCAGCACACAAACCTGTTCGGTGCTGCTGTGAGGGAGGAGACAAATTTGGGAGAGCGTGCCCTAGCCACACCACCTCATTTAAAACTGCTCTCTACTGTCCTGGCTGGTTTTTCTCAGTGGTTAGAGTGGTCAGCCTGTGGACCCAAGGGTTGCAGGTTCAATTCCCGGTCAAGGGCACGCACCTGGGTTGTAGGTTCAATCCCTGGCCCTGAGTGTGGGAGGCAACCAATCTATGTCTCTCTCACATCCATGTTTCTCTCTCTCTCCTTCCTTCCCCGCCCCCCCCCTCCTTCTCCTCCTCTTCCCTTCCACTCTCTCTAAAAATCAATGAGGAAAAAATATCCTCAGGTGAGAATTTCCAAAATAAAATAAAGCTGCCCTCTACTAAAGGCCATGGTTGAAGGGAAATCATTTTTGCGCCACATGACCCTTCTCCTCTGGCCTCTGCTGATCAGATGAGGGAAAGACTCCTCACTCCACTGGCCAGACTATGGCAGCCTAATCTTCCCTCCTGGGAAATACAGAACTGGGACCAACATAGAACTGGATGGTGCTGAAAAGTCTTGCCAGCCCTGACCAGTGTAGCTCAGCACCAAAGTGTCAGCCAAGCACCAAAGGGTCAAGAGTTCAATTTCAGGTAGAGGGCACATATCTGGGTTGCAGGTTCACTTCCCACTCATGGTCAGGGCCTGTGCAGGAGGCAACCATTCAATCTGTCTCTCTCACATCAAAGTTTCTCTCTCTCTCTCTCTCTATCTCTCTCTCAATCTCTCTCTCTCTCTCTCTCTCTCTGTCTCTCCCCATCCTGCCCTCCTTTCTACTCTCTCCGAAAAGCAATAGAAAAAATATCCTTTGGTGAGGATTTCAAAAAGCAAAAAGAAAAGGCATGCCACCCCTGGCTGCAGCGAGCACCACAACAAGCAAAAGCCCCATGTAAGGTCTAGTTATGGGGAACCCAGAAGTTAGAGAGAAGTCTTCAGAAAAAGACAAGGATGGACCCAGCCTGCAGCAAAAGAGAGAGGCAAGAGGCCACCAGATCTGAGACACACCAGTAACCCCAGCCTCTTACAGCTAAAGCAGGTTGTGGGCTGTGGAATCAAATTGCCGGGGCCAAATCCCACCTCTGACACGTAAACGTGTGACACTGGATCAGCGACTGTTAAATTACTCTGTGCCTCAGTTCCCTCATCTAAAACATTGGGTCATAACAGAACCTACTTCATAGGGTTGTCATGAAAATCAAAGGAGCTGGCACAAGTAGTAACTGCTCAAAAATGTTAGCTATGATTTCTCTCAATTAATAAGTGTCCACATGGCCCAGTTATATTTCATTCCTACACTGAATATGTCACATGCGATCCCCTGTAGCCTTAGGCCCCATACGTGAGCTAGTTTTTTTTACTTGAGTAGCTCAGTTATCTGTCTCCTGAATCACCGAATAATGTGAAAATCCCTGGACCACTGTGTGACCTTTAGCAAATTACTTCCTCAACCCTCTCTTAGGAGTGAGTTGAGATTCAAATAAGGAAAGAGAGTGAAAACTTGAACAACTATGAAGTGCTATAGCAAACTCTGGGGATTAGCATCCCTGTAGGGGAAAGTAATCATATTACATTAGCCATGAAAATTGAAAAACATTTATTTAAAATGCTATCTTTACTGTTGGACTAGAGACAAGAAATTCTCCACCCCATTGAAAAAAAAAAAAGGTTTCGCTTCTGTAGGATTCACCAGATTAATTTGTGTGTTCACCTCCAGTGCTAATAAGATGATAACGGGAGACTGCCAAGGACAGCTCTACACTGCTGATTTTTTAACGTACTGGTACTTCCATCCAGTTTAATTATATTCAAAATAATGCTCAGAATCCAGATCCTCCTATTCTGTTCAAAACAAAGACTCATTATTTGATAATGTCTGTAGGTTTAGAGATATTTTTGCTCAGCTCTTTCCAACAAGGATTTATGAGCTGTGCTATTAATTTCAATGCATTTTCTTCTCTGACTTCAGAGCTTTCTTCAGCTTTCCTTGGTTCACCCTTTGACCTTTGGCAACTAGAAAGGCAAGTGGCCGAGAAGCAGCATTCATTAGCAAGGTCGGAGGCAGAGGGGTAGGTCTGGGAGTCCTGGTTTCATTCTGACACTTACTTCCATATTTCACATCAAAAGAGTAAAGTTAGAAATATTTTAGACCTTCCTATTTCCTGGTACTGCATAAATACCAAAGCCATTTTGTGTTTCTGACATCAGGAGATTTTAAATCTAAGAAAATACTTAACATATATAAATCCCTTCTCGTGGTTAGGACGCATTAGGCAGTCTGCCTGAGTGGACACAGGGCAGGTGCTGCAGTGACCTTGGGCTAAATGCTTGCGGCAGCCACTTGACCTTATTTATATCTACATTAGTTAGTTTAAACACATTGTTTAGCCCCATCCTGGCTGGTATTTAAGAGGGTCCACGATTTTTCTTAAACATCTGTAGGAGTATTTCTCAGGGAAGGAAGCCCAGCTGTAGAAAAAGGAGGAGCAATGGCCTGAAGGAGATATTTTAACTCTGTAGGTTTGAATTTGATCTGTGGTTTTAAAACAGTCTTCTTATATAAGAAAGGCTTTTTTATGTTTCAGAGAGAAGTTCAGATTCTCTTATGACAAAATGTACTTAGCATGGAAAGAGGGCCATAACACAGTGTTGAGTGAAAAAAGCAAGGTACTAAATATTGCACCTTTTAACTGTTTAAAAAAAAACTAAGTGAACATCTATGTACCCTTTCCAGTGTTGCTCAGTGGTAGAGCATTGGTCTACACACAAAAGGGTCTTGGGTTTGATTCCTAGTCAAGGGCACGTATGTACCTTGGTTGCAAGTTCAATCCGGGCCCTGGTAGGGGCACGTTTGGGAGGCAACCAATTGACATGTCTGTCTCACATTGATATACCTCTCTCTCTCTCTCTCTCTCTCTCTCTCTCTCCTCACTCCCACCCCAACCCCCTGCCCCTTCCATTCTCTAAAAATCAATCGAAAAAAATATCCTCAGGCAAGGATTAACAACAATAAATGATGTGTATATAAATATTTGTATGAAAAAGGTCTGGTAGGACCCATCATACTTGCTTGACAGCACAACTCTAGGGAAAAGCAATGGAGCCAACAAGGCCTTTGACATTTTACTGTATACGCTGTATAGTATCCTATATAATAAAAGGCCAGCGACCATAAGTGTAACGACCGGAACAACTATTCAACCAGTCGCTATAAGGTGCATTGACCACCTCTCGGTCCCTCCCTCCCCACACCAGCCCTCAGGCTCCGATCGCAGCATGGCAAAAGGGGGAACCACAGTGCACTGGGGGGTGGCAGCGGGGCAGGACTGGGGATTGGCGAGCGGGCAGAAGATGGCCCTGATCCCAGTCTAGGCCCTGGGACCCTACCCACGCACGACGTCGAGCGCTAGGCCTCCAGTTTAATTTTAATTAAGTACATATTACTTTTATAATTTTTTTAAAAGCCAATGAAGATTAAAGATAAGCCAATATTTACATGGGCTTCAAGTTGGAACCATGTCAGCAAAATATGGAAAAACTGTTCCCTTTTCAGAATGAGAGTACTTGACTGGGCTTACCATTAATGGAGGAAGAGGTAAGAAATGCAGTTGGTCTAACCTACCAAAACATCTGCTCAGAACTCATAAACACACAGCCAAGGAAATGGGGAAAGGGAAGATCTTGAGGCTCTGATGCATGGATGAGAAAACTAACACCCTGAAGAGTGAAGTGACCTGATAAACAACCATCAGCCAGGAAAGACCTGTTTTCTGAATGTATCCAAGGCAATTTCCCCTCATCCAAGCTTTTCTCCTCGACCTGAAACCAACCTTTTGTCAAAATGTCTAGGAAGTATCCACTGGCAACCCTGAGAATGATGAAATGTACTAAAAAGTACCTGATCCTTTTTATTTCACTAAGAAATCCTTGAGCGATCTTGAATCTCATCTCTAAAAGCATAGGACTAAAAGGAGAAGTAAAACTAATTCTACACAAACACTTCCATGAAACAGTAAAGAGAACTTCCCCACTATTTTTTGAGACCAGCATTACCATTATTAGAAAACATTTCTGAAAAAGCAAAGCTACAGACCAACATCTTTCATGAACATAAGACGTTAAAAATTCCTAACAAACAGATTAGAACATCAGACCCAGCTGGAACATGCGTCATGACTACACAGACATGTATCCCAGGAATGCAAGGTTGGTTCAACACTCTAAAATCAACTGTATTTTAAAGACAAAAACAAAACAAAACAAAACAAAACAAAAAAACTCGTGATTATTTCAACAGAGACAACATTTGACCAAATTCAATACAAATTCACAGCAAACTAGACATTGAAGAGAATTTCCTCAACCTGACAAAAGGACCTCTACAAAAACAAAACTAGTCTGGTCAAGACAGCAGTAGGTAAATTTGGTACTTACATCCTCCCACAACCGCATCAAAATTACAGCTAAACTACAGAACCACCATCATTCAGCACCACATGAAATCTAGCTGAACGGAAGTCCTATAACTAAGGATATACAGAAGCCACATCAAGACTGGCAGGAAGGACAGAGGCATGGGCAGCACCACACCCACATGTGGTGGGTAAAAATCAGGAGGGCTATCTCGGCTGCTGCAGAGGTCACCCCTGAGGAGCGAGAAATCGCAGAGCCCCACACCAGACACCCCAACCCAAGGTTCCAGTGCTAGGAAGAGAAGTCCCCATAACTTCTGACTGTAAAAACCAGCAAAGAGTGTGGCTGAGTGAGACGGAGGCTGCTGGAGTCACAGCAGTTCCTCTTAAAGGGCCCACGCATGGACTTACTTGGACTTGCTCCCTCTGAGCTTCAGTGCTGGGCAGCAGCTTGAAAGATGCCAGGGACATACTGGGAGAAACTGGATTGTCTGGCTTTGGGGCAAGAGTTGGAGAGGCAGCTTTCTCCCAGACAAAAGTGCTGGCAGAGGCCATTGTCCCTTTTTGAGCCCTTCCCAACAGACCCACAGGCAGGCAGGCACCATCAACCCGTCTAACATGTGCGCCCCACCCTGATGATTCCCTGAAGCCCTGACCACACAATTTGCAGGCCCACCCAAGCCTCTTCCAGTGGCTTTTCCATACAAATAGCCTGTCTTGGCTCATGCTTCAGACTTTCCTAAAATCTCTCAAAGCTTCACATATGCTGAAAACTATACAACATTGGTGAAAGAAAAGAAAGACTACCTAAATAAAATAGAGAATATGTTCGTGGATCAAAAAAATTCAATATTGTTAAGATATCAATCTCCTCCAATTGAACTAGATTCAATAAAATTCCAATCAAAATTCCAGTAAGTTTTTTTTTTAGAAAGATTGACAGGGAGACACTAAGATCTATATGGAAAAGCATAAGACCTAGAATATCCAAAAAGATTTTGAAAATAAAGAAAAAGGAGGATTTGCACTACCTGATTTCAAGAGTTACTATAAAGCTAGAGAAGTAGAACTCAATCCAGGGCAATTGTACACACACACACACACACACACACACACACACACACACCACTCCCAGGTGACATTTAGCAATATCTGGAGACATTTGGGTTGTTACAACTGGGGGTCAAAGTTACTCCCATCTACTGGGCAGAGACCAGGAATGCTGCTAACCATCCTACAACGGACAAAACAGTCCCCGACACAAGGAATTATCCAGCCCCAATGTCAACAGTACCGAGGTTAAGAAACTGAGCTAGAGAAAGGGACGGGAAGTGACAGAAATGTTCTATATCTGGATTGTGGTGGTGGATCCATGACTGTACAATTCTGTCAAAACTCATCATGCAGCATACCTAAGAAGGGTGAATTTTACTGTATGTAAATTATACCTTAATAAGCTTTACCTTCAAAAAGAAAAAACTGGTGGCTCCTGGGTGTGTTCTCTCTGTAGAACATTACATTTCAAAAATCTGAATTCGTTGGGGACGTTCGACAACAAGATTTCAAATAAAGATCCCGCCTTTCTTAAAAAGTAAGCATGCTGGCACCCTGAGCCCCATTCTCTTGCAGGCTGCAGCTGAGTGGTGACAACCTCTTTAGCCAAGGCAGGTACCTGCTGTCTTGAAACATACCCTCACTCAACCCAATTCACAGAGGTACGTTACCAACCTGCCACTCCCCAGTGAATAAGGGGTTCCTGTCCTGGGCTATAGGCAGCTTGAGGGAAGGAGTTGAGCCCAGCTTGTTCTCCACAAATCTCCAGTATCTAATGAAAAGGTTGGCCTGGCATATGCCAGGTGATTGATAAATATTGCCAGGTAAGTATGACCCCTTTGCCACCTTCCCACCAGCTACAATAACTGGCATTCACAATACTCAGATTGCTACCTGCTCCTTTGGTCCTGGAGTTCCCAAAGTCACCACCCAAGGCAGTCATCCCGAGACCTAGAATAATGTGTCGCTCTGTGTGTTTAGAAATCCCCTGTAGTATGTTGTCAAGCAACGAAAATGTTTCAGGGTCATTCCACTATTCTTTTTGTCCAGAGAAGAGTTGTTTTAAAAAAGAAAAGAAAAAGAAGAAAGGAAAACCACAATAAGGGTCTGAAGTTTAATGAAAATGAAAAACGGAAGGGTGCACATTCATTCTGAATATTCTCAGATCATATTCTAGTAATTTAAGATTTGAGATAAGTAAACTGAGAAATTCTGTTTGTCATTCGAATTTCAGTTTCTCCCACAGTGATATTCAGGAAGGATGTGGGGCAGGGAGGGGATATTTTGACTTCTGCTTGATGTCAATATTAAAAAATACAATATATCAGTTTCCCAAATCTTTACTTGGTGTGTGGGGTAGGGAAGGAAAGAGAAGCAAGGTTTGGGACATCCTGCAAATATTTCGAAGCACTAATAATTAATATTGAGAGTAAAAAGTATAAGGATATTTTACTGGGTTGTCTATATCTGAGGGAAAAAACAAATTAAACTCTCTTTTTTAAAATATATATATGTATATATAATTGATTTCAGAGAGAGGAAGAGAGGGATGGAAATATCAATGATGAGAGGGAATCATTGATCTGCTGCCTCCCACATGCCCCCCACTCAAGATCGAGCCTGCGATCCCCGCCCCCCCTCCCCCACATGTGCCCTGATGGGGAATCAAACGTGACCTCCTGGTTCATGGGTTGACGCTCAACCACTGAGCAACACCAGCCCAATAAACACTTGTTATGTGCATCATTAATGTTAAAAAGTGAGAAAGTGCCGTAACCGGTTTGGCTCAGTGGATAGAGCGTCGGCCTGCGGACTGAAGGGTCCCGGGTTTGATTCCGGTCAAGGGCATGTACATTGGTTGCGGGCACATCCCCAGTGGGAGATGTGCAGGAGGCGGCTGATCGATGTTTCTCTCTCATGACTCTCTCTCTTCCTTCCTCTCTGTAAAAAATCAATAAAATATATATTTTAAAAAAATTTTAAAAAGTGAGAAAGTATAATAATTTATAATAAACATAATTTAATTATATCCCGTCATACCCCTCTCTTGACCCACCTCCCCTATTACTCTGCTTTCCTTTGTAGATAAAAGACTTTAAGTAAGGTGGGGTTATTTTTCTGTCTCTTGAGTTCTCTTCTTCCTTTCTCTCTTGAACTCATTGTAGTAAGACTTTTTCTTACCGCCATCCAACCTACATTTACTGTCACTTGCTATTCAAAGTGGGGTCAATGAACCGTGGCATCATCACCCCGTGCTTGCTAGAAATGCAGAACCTCGGGCCTTATTGCATGCAGATCTACTGAATCAGCATCTGCAGGTTAAGAGGATCTTCCAGTGATTTACATGCACAGTAAAGTCCGGAAAGCACTGGGCTAGTTCCTAGGTCCCACGAGAATGGGAGCTGGTTTCCATTCATTATTGTAACTTCAGAAAGCCGAGGCACTCAAGATATACTGAATGAATGAATGAATGAATGACGAATGAACGAACGAACGAACGAATGAACAGATGTGCTGTGCACCTGTTTCAAACGGACTCCCCGCTGATGATGTGTGCAAGGCTGGAGAGGGGCAAGAAAGACATCCAAAGTCAAAACTATCTCCCCCATATATTGTGCTAAATTAGAGATTCCCTGGTATCAGCACATCCTTCTTTCAAAATGCAAATATACTCCCCAAATAAAGCAGTCCTTCACAACTTCCTGTGGATTCCTTAAATGAGATAATAATTCTCACATCTAACAGAATCAGCCAAACAGAGGGAACAGGAATGAAGGAAAGCTGAAAACGTAGTAAGTGCCTGCTCTGTGCTGGCCACTGTAGCAGACAGGAGGGAAACAAAGATAAATCAAGAACTTACAAGGTGGTGGGAGAGGCAGAGGACCCTTCAGGGGAGGACCAAGAGGGTGAAGTGCCTGCCAGAAGAGCCTGGGAAAGCCCCAAGACGGTAAAAGTGTCCTGAGTAGTCCTCCCTTTAGCAACCCGTGTTCTGGCCACAAAGAACCCTTTCCTTTTCCTCTGCCTGAAATGTTACCATCATCTGCCAACACCTACTCATCCGTCAAAGCCCCCACTCTCCCCGAATTCACTGTCCCTCATTTTATTAGATCTGATCACACATATCAGAGTTCAAGGGCACATATCACCCTCTCCATGAGGGGCTTCTACAAGCTACCATATCCTTACTCACCTCTGTATCCCCTACCCCAGCACAGCACCGGGCACAATATCTGTCTGGTCAGTTTCCGCCACTTTAGAAGAACACTAGCACTCACTGAGCATGTAGTATGTGCCAAGCACTGTTTTAAACACTTTAGATGTAGTAATTCATTTAATCCTCACCACAGCCCCATTAGATTGGAGCGCTCATTACCCCCATTTTACATATCAGGAAACCGGGGGGCTTCACATAAAGGAATGAGCACTGTACCTGCACCTATGGGCAGACAGTAAATGTTTACTGACATGAAGTGAATGGGTGACCAGCAGTTGAGAAGATGAGGGAGTCAAATTTGAACTTTACTCTTGTGTCTGGAGCCCCCGAGGGCAGAGGAAAGTAGAAGGTGTCCACGCTTGCTGCTATAAAGAACCTTCTTTCCCACACCAACCTCCCACGTCCGAAACGGAAGTGACTGCCTGGGAGCAAGGGCTCTGTGCAGATGAAGTCAGGCGAGCACTGAGGGAGGACACTCCAAGCAGCCAAGAAAGGAAAGAGAAGGAAGCCCGATTCCTCAGCAACATTCAAGCAGAAGAACTTGCGGTGGAGCGGGTGGAGGTGGGCTGGGGACATGCTGCAGGGGCCGTAGGACCCGAAAGTTCTGAACAACTGCTACAGCATTTTCCAGAAACAATCTATTTTTACCTATTTTTCAACAGAGGTAAACGTCTAGCTTAGCTTTGCTTAGGCAACCAGGAACCGCAGTGATGCAAGTGACAAGCCTGTAGCAAGCTGGCACCTGCAGCAGGATCTTAACGTGACGGGTTTGGCTTCTCAAGCTCAGCATCGACCATATTCTGTAGAGAGTGGCAGCTCCAACCTGCAGCTACCCCTCAGGATTATTTCAAAACCGGGTCGTTGGTTGAAAGTCAAAGGTCCTGGAGAAGTGTCATCCATTCTTCTCCTGCCTCCCTCCTGACACTGCTTCTTCACAAGAGCCCCCTGGGACACCCTGCATTAGGTCCAGGACTCGCCCACCCTGCCTCCAGTGGAAATCAGAGAACAAATGAAAGCGGGTCGGAGGCGAGGCAGGGGGCTCAGTGTTGAACTCGCCCACTGAGAGAGAAACAAGTTGTGAAACTGAATCGGGGACGAACACACTGGAAACCCATAGAGCCCAGCGGTCGGCTCTGGATCCACACCCAGGTGAGCTGGACCGCCAGGAATTGCTCATCAGAGTGACAGCACAAAGAGCACCCCAAAAGTACAGAGGAAGCAACAAGTCACTCCAGCGAGAGGGGGGGAAGCAGGACTTCCGGGACCAACATCAACTTTAGTGGTTTTTACTGTGACTTTCATCATCTTTCCTAGTGATCCCCATACTGAGAGAAAAAGGCAAAAGGACATCCCAGCGAAAACCGAAAGCTGTGGATGGGAAGTCCCTGAGTCTGGCAGCCTGAAAGAAGAGGCAGGTTCGGGTCACAGAGATTCAGAAGGTCAATATACAGAGGCCGGAAGGGAGATCAGAAACGCAAAACCAATCCGCGGGCATCACCTGACATCAGGAACAATGCACACATCCAACTTTCACACATTACAGATGGTTGGACGGTATCTGCATGCAAACAAACAGCATCCAAAAGTTAGTGTCTCGTGACTTGATTACAAAACTATCAAGGATCTGCTTCATTTCAAAGAGCTCAGGGTGGTTCTGAGCCAATGAACACCAAGTGATTTACATGTGTCTGACTCAGGACTTACCTTTTAACCATGACACCAAATTCACGCATTGAAAACTGCTAGAAGCACATAAATTGAGGGTTAAAATTCTCCAGGGGCTTTTCTCGGGTCTCTGGCACACAGCCAAAGATGACCAAACTCTGTAGCCACTCTAATCACGACAGAAAATTTCTGGGCAGTCGGTCACTTGCACACATAGACACCTCATGTCAGTGACATCGCTTTAAATGAAGCAAAGCAAAACGGGCTTTGAATTAAGCTGTTGAGGATAAGAAATATTTTTAACCTGAAAGACGCTTATCTAAAAGCGTGAGTTCCTTCATCATTTAATCTAATTTGGGGGAAGGGGTACACTTCGGGGGCGTTGGGGGGAGTAGTAAATAGTCCTCATTAGTCCTTGCTAAAAATCACAAAACCATAGGTCCTATGGCATGGGATCATATTAGCTGAAGTGAGAACTATATTCCTTGATAAACGGAATGTACCAAGAGCCAACAATTTCACCACAAACAAAAGCCTGCCCTTCACAAGTGCCATAGTAATCATTCTTATTTCAAAGACACTTGCTGACTGCACAGCGTACATTTAAAGCACATCAGCAGAATAATCCTCCCCGAATGGTAGTTACAACAGATTTCTCAAAATCTTCCAAGGAATTACAGAAACCGATTCCCTGAGGATTCCTGGGAGTCTGAGAGCCAAGCGTGATTGTGAACTAACCTCCTGTACACAGTGGATTCCATGTACCTGATCAGTGCCTGGATCCCTCTGTAACATGCAAGCAATTATTGTAGGTACCTCGCTCCCCAAAAGAAAAGGCCTCTCCTGTCAACACAGGGGAAACTATTCGGGAAGCCCACATGGTAACTGCCTTAAACTCTGGCCATTTCAGGCAGTTAAAACAAAGCGGACACCCAATAGGGAGCCCAAAATATAGCGGACGTCCCCACCCTGAGATATGTCCTACGAAAACACTCCCCCTTTAAGATGTGCTAAGCACACCAGGCCTTTCTCTAAACGAAGCGTGCCGGCGGGACCACAGGGCAGGACCTGCAACTTGTCCAGGAAGAAGGTCCGAAAGCACCTCTTTTTACTTCCCCGCCCAGCCGCGCTTTTCCCGGGAGACACGGCTCTGTGAGTCCCGCCCGCCGTGGCAGCAGCAAAGGGCGGAGGAAATCCCAGCGCCGGTGCCGCACAGACCTCTCCCTCCACGGCCGCCGCGCCAGGTGCCAGCCCTTTAGGGCGGCGGGGCCCTCGCGGAGACCTCCCCGAGCGCGCAGCGGGCGCCGAGTGCTTACCCGGGTGCGCCCGGCAGTGCGCGGGCAGGGCCGCCAGCAGCAGGAGTCCCAGCAGCAGCGGCGGCGGCGGCGCGTCCAGGGACCCGGCGGTCCGGGGACCCCGCGCGCGCCCGGAGCCTCTCACGCCCGGGCAGCACGCGACTCCTGCGCCGGCCGCACCGAGCCCGCGCGCCCCGGGCCGGCCCCTGCGCTTCCTCGCCGCCGGCCCAGCTTCCCTTGGGCGCTGGGGCTTCGCCTCCTGCCGAGCCATGGGGACGCTTCACACATCCAGGCCGCCGCCTCGCTCCGCACAAGCGCCCGGGAGCCCAGCCTTCGGCGCCCTG
>NW_005871266.1:1080756-1148615 GCF_000147115.1 Myotis lucifugus | reverse complement strand
TTATTCTTCTCTCGTCTTCCTCCTCATCCACTTTCACACGAGAAGGTGGTGTTAGGGGTTTCTGATCGGACGTGGAATATCGAAATGCAGCGGCGGAGGGTTACTGTTATCTTTATGGGGTGTAGGGTCCCCGTCTTGGGGTGGCCAGATAGAGATCAGGGGGGCGCTCCGTTTTTCCAGACGCGAAACCCCTGCGCGTCCCCCGCTCTCGCGCGCCCCGCCGGGCCGCGGGCGGGGAAGGGGACCGTGGGGCCGGAAAGGGAGTGGGGAGTGGGCTTCCCTCCCCCTCATTTCCCCGCCAGCCCCCCATCTAGATAGAGGAGAAGAGATGGGCAGGAGAGGACTTCCGGTCCCGAAAAGAGAGGTGAATGGTCCTCGTCCAAGTGCTGAAGAGGCTGAAAGCTCTGCAACCAGGATTTCTGAAAGCCCTTTGCTGGGGGGAGGACGCGCTTTGTGCTGTTTGTTCCCTACTTCTCCGGGGAGCCAGGGAACACCTGCGTGCCCGGTTCGCCTCTGAGCAACTGCAGCAGTTGTGTCCTAGTTGCAATAACACGCTGGGTTAAACACATGATATAAATATTGTGCCCTGCACGATGGGGAGACCAGGAGAAAGCCTTCTCCTAAACGTCGCTTTCCTCAAGTAGAATTAAGCAGGCTACCCAGTGGGACAAAAGGCCCGAGAGGCAGCCGAAGGGCCCCCTTGCTCTTCCCTCCTCAGGTAGATGGCCAATAGGAAGTCACCCAGTTCATCAGCGCTTCCTACAGCTCTCAGTCAATAAATACTGAATGTCCACTGCTTGCCAACTGAGCCCAGGGGATCAAAAACTCACGCCCCTCACCTGATGAAGTTCAACTTTATTCAGTCAATAATATTATTGGCTGCCTATTGTGTGTCAGACACTGAGGACAACAGCCATAAACAAAACCCCTGCCCTCCAACGGCTGATATTCTAGTGCAGATGATACCGGCATGAAACAATAGATAATATGTCAGTAGTGATCAATGCTTTGGAGGAAAAAGAACGAAAATCCAGGGTGCAATGTTTTCATGTTAGATAGGGTTGAAGGAAAGCCTCGCCGAGAAGGTGACATTTGAGCAAAGACCTCCAGAAGGTGAGGGAGGAAGCCGGGCAGAAAGAACATTCCAGATAAAGGAGACAGCAAGGGCAAAACCCAAAGGCAGAGCATGCCTGGTGTGCTCAAGGCCCAGCCATGCAGGAAAGAAGTAACACCATAGTTCATCGAAGACACACATCTTTTACATGTTAACTTTTCAGAAGTCAGGTGTGTCTTATAATGCATCTAAGACTTACTGAAATATAGTCATGCCTTGTTGGGTTATTAATTAAGCTTGCTGTTCAATGGAATTAGTTCTGCTGTTTCTAAGAAACTTACAGTCCAGACGAGGCAATAAAACAACTCAAAAAGTCTGTTTGAGACATTCATGAGAAAGCCAGTCCATGGCCATGGTTCAGGCAACATCAGGAGACAGGAGGAAAGGTCCTGGCAGCGGCCTGCGATCCCAGGCACAGGGGGGCGAGGGTGATGGTGGCAGGCTGTCAGGGCAAAGTGGCACCGAAACAGGGCAAGGTTTGGAGCAGCTTAGGTGTTGAGAAGCAGAGAGCGCTGAGAGAGAAGAGTGCTGGGCAAAGGGGTGGGGAGAGAGTCAGGAAAAAGCATGGGTGGAGCCCCGTGGCTGCTTGTTTGAAGCCTAGAACTCTTATTAGAGAGAATTGGGAGGGAGAGAGGAGAAGGAATGTTGGGACCCACTTGGGGAAGGCTTTGGACGTATTTGGGCTTTTTCCCCAAAGGGAAGGGGCAGGAGAGGGGAGGGAATGTGTACCAGACTTGGTTGGTAGCAGCTGAGGACACAAAGGTCGGTGTGATCAGAGGAAATATAAGCCCTTTAATGTCACAGCCTTCCTTCACCTCACCTCTTAGCTGCACTTAGACCATGCGGTGGTGATAGGTATTGATAGGACAAGGGGAGCGAGCCCCAGACAGGAAGCTGGAGGTGCTGTCTGGATTCATATGGCAAAGACAGAATGTTCCTGGCCTAAGACATGGAAAGATCCAGAAGGGGAAAGGGCTGCAACACAAGGGAGTCTGAGGTTGCACCACGGCTGTGTACTTTATGAGCGGTTAGAGCAGTGGTTCTCAACCTTCCCAATGCCGCGACCCTTTAATACAGTTCCTCATGTTGTGGTGACCCCCAATTTCATTGTTACAAATTGAACATAATTAAAGCATAGTGATTAATCACAAAAACAATGTAATTATATATGTGCTTTCCCATGGTCTTTGGCGACCCCTGTGAAAGGGTCGTTCGACCCCCAAAGGGGTTGCGACCCACAGGTTGAGAACCGCTGGGTTAGAGTGCGTGGAGAGAGATTTTCGGAGCAACTCCCATGGAGCTGAGAAAGAGCAAACGTGTATCTTAGAAAGGTTTCTTCTGTGTGGCAAATGGGATCTTCCCTTCAACATGATTTCCCAGACTTAGACAAGATATAAATGACTTTTCAGTGATTTGGGTTGTTACACTGGTGTTTCATTTAATTTTTCTCCCTGATGATACTGGCCTCAAGGTCAGACACAGTGAGGGGGGCAGACACATACAACAGCCACTGAGAGGGACCATGTGGTGAGTATGCAGTACAGGGTGTGCAGATGGCCCATCATCGTGGACAAGTGGGTGAGGGGGGCTATTTCTGCCGGGAGCAGGGCAAGAGGTGAGGAAGGAAGGTAACATTTAAAGTTGGAGTTTACTAGGCTCAGCAAATGGCAAGGTAAAAAGGCATGGACATTTGGGGCATTTTGCAAGGAAGGGTGAGGTGTCTGGGGAGAGTGGCACAGAGGGGACTTAGGAAGACCCTGCTTCAAGGCGGGAGACCTAAGTTGGAGGCAGATGTGCAGAGGCTGAGTTTGTGCCTAACCTCATCCAATAGGAACAACTCTGGAAGCATTTCTACTGGAGCAGGAAGCTTAATGAGACAGCGCCCGGTCCTTGATTGCGGAGTCTGCGTACAGTCTGAAACTTGACTACTTCCATTTAAATTCAGGCTCTACCATTTGCTAGCTGTATAACTTTGGGAAAATCACAGATTCTCTCTCTCTCTCTCTCTCTCTCATCTATAACATGAAATGATGGGTACCTACCTCCCTGGGTTGCTTTAAGGATTGAGTAGATACATGTCAAGCTTTTAGAAGTATACTTGACACATAGTAAGTGCTCAATCTTATCCTATATAACAGTGGTTCCCAAACTTATTTGGCCTACCGCCCCCTTTCCAGAAAAAATATTACTCAGCGCCCCCTGGAAATTAATTTTTTAAAAAATTTTAATAGCAATTAAACAGAAAGATATATGTATTAATGTTTCTACCTTTTTCGTAAAATATAGTAAAGAAAGGTGTAAATTAGAAACATTGAAGTTTGAAATTATGAAACTATTTATTGAACTCAGAATAGAAAGGTGATACAAAAAAAGTTAAAACAAATGCACCTGTGGCCATCACCGCCCCCCTGGATCGCTGCAGCGCCCACTAGGGGGCGGTAGCGCCCACTTTGGGAATCACTGCTATATAATAAAGAGCTAATATGCAAATGGTTGTCATGCCCTTGTGCCCTTGCACCCTTGTGCCCTCACACCAGGGCCGGGGGACCTGAGGCTTCACTCCCCGCCCTGTGGGGCTTGACAGGGGTGGGGCCAACTGGGTCTGGGTCTCACGCAATTTTGAGGCGCGCACTGGTGGGTGGGGATTCGACTCTGGGTCCCGCGGTGCGCCCCAGACCCTGACAGGAGGGAGATTTTCATATACATTTTACTAATTTTCTTTCATCTCTGACACTTCTATGATAGAGAAAGGGCAAATAGCAACATTAAAATATTTCCTCTAATTCCCTTTTAATGTGCACGAATTTCATGCACTAGGCCACTAGTCTCTTTATAAAGCATGATGCCCCTAAAGTGCCATGGTATATATTTCAGACATCTTAGATTCCTTAAAAAAAAATTTTTTTTTAAAGAGGCAGAAATTTAAAATAAAACTCTAAACATGGTTTTCCTTGCTTTTGGTGCCCTTGAGAAAACACTTCACAATGTTATATGGAGCTTGCACTGGGCCCTTCCTGCATCTCACTGCCGGGACCCTGAGAGGAGTGCTTCCCGTAGTATTGTGGGTGTCCTGCCGGCAGGACCCACTCTGGAGCACAGGGAGATGCAGTTGAATTAATGATGCCAGGGGGCAGCAGGGAGCTGTGCGGGACCACTTTACAGCAGAGTGAGTGGCGTGATCGAATGTGGGTTTGGGATCAACCAAAGGACCTGTATAGCATGCACATGAGCATAACCAATGGACACAGACACTAGGGGGGTGAGGGCATGTGGTAGGGGGTGGGAGCGTCCGGGGAGAGGTCAACTGGGGGGAGGGGGGGAGGAAACTCATGTAATACTTTAAACACTAAAGAATTTAAATTTTAAAAAATGTGGGTTTGGGGAAGATCATTCTGGCTACCTCATAGAATAGACTAGAAGAGGGATGAGACTAGAAAGAGGAGGCCCACTGCAGGGTTGTTGCAGAATTGTAGGTCACCTTGACTTCCCTTTCCCTTGTTTCCCAACCTATTTTCCTAAAAAAGCTCCCCAAACTCACATCAAGGCCCAGCTCAACAAGGTGGTGCCAGCACCCATTAGGACCAGCCCTGAGTGCCCAGGTGGGCAAGGCTGATCTCAGTTCTTGCTGTGGCCCCTACGGCAGCCTACGGATGAATTGCTTGTTGATTTGAACTGGTCTTTTTTTTTTTAAATATATATTTTTATTGATTTCAGAGAGGAAGGGAGAGGGAGAGAGATAGAAACATCAATGAGAGAGAATCATTGGTTGGCTGCCTCCTGTAGGCCCCACACTGAGGATCAAGCCTGCATCCCAGGCATGTGCCTTCACTGGGAATCTAACTGTGACCTCCTGGTTCATAGGTTGAAGCTCAACCACGGAGCCACGCAGCTGGGCCGAACTGGTCTTTTGTTGGTGACGTTTCAACTCCCCAGGTACTGGCTAAATATTCTCCAAATCCTCCAGTGGAAGAAGGCAATTCTTTAACCATCAAGGGCTAATTTGTCTTAGTATTTCTGTTGCTTCTGGGGCTCATGTAATAACAGAGCAGGGATTCCGCCCAGGCCTTGGAACTATGGTACCAACTCTTTGCCTTCAAGTTCCAACTTAGCTGTGTTAAGCTCTTTTCTCAGACTCTGTAGGGTGGGCATCAGGATTGGCCATTGAAAATCTCAGTGACTTGCAGCCTGGGTTTCAGTCCTAACTTTATCACCTAATGACCTTGGGGAAAATTTTAACCTCTCAGTACTTCTCTTTCAGAAAATCGGAGATATCTATCAAAGATATTAAATAAAAACTTATGTCCAAATACTTGCATAAAAACATTTGTAGCAGCATTATTCACAATAGCCAAAAGGGGGAAACCTAAATGTCCATCAACTGGTGAATGGATAAACAAAATGTATTACAACAGCATACTATTCATCAATAAAGAGGGACAAAGTTCTAGAAAACGAAGAAAAATCATTACAATAAAATTTTTAAAAAGGAACAAAGTTCTGAAACATGCTACAACACGATGAACCTTGAAAGCATTATGCTAAATGAAAGAAGCCAGTCACAAAAGGCCAAATATTATCTGATTCCACCAATATGAAATGTCCAGACAAGGCAAACTCAAAAAGACAGAAAGTAGCATTAATGGCTGCCCATGGCTGGGGGAGGTAAAATGGGGGAGTGACTGCCTGCAAGTGGACACAAGGTTTGTTTTTAGGGTGATAGAAATGTTCTAAAATTAGACTGCGGTGATGGTATATAACTCTGTAAGTATACTGAAACTCATTGAATTGTATACTTAAAACTAGTTAATTTTATGTAAAACTTCTCAATAAAGCTGTTAAAAAAAAACTGAGCCTGGCATAAAGTGCTCAATACATTTTTGATGTTATATAGGCTTCTTAAGCACATAAAGGGAAAGATACTTATATTTAAAATTTCATTATAAAGTTCTATTATTTTTGAAGGGTCTATAAGAAGTATAATATAAACAACACATTCTATCAAGGATATTAGCTCACTAGCAATAAATGCCACCTCTCCAACCAACCAATGCCCCTTTTCGTTGGCCAAAACACTTCTGTTTTATTAGGAAGTCCAATTAAGTGCATCTTCAGACCAGATGCAACTATCACCCCATTAGGGGCATAATAGTAACATGATAGGAGGAGGAGGAGGAGGAGGAGGAGGAGGAGGAGGAGGAGGAGGAGGAGGAGGAGGAGGAGGAGGAGGAGGAGGAGGAATTGAGGACATTCAACTCTTGAATGGGGTTGAATGAGGATGCCATGAAGCAAGATCTGGGCATATAGGAAAAAGATGTTTTGGGGAAAAAACAAGAGTTAATAAGGGCACCCAGGTAGAGATGTCCATTAGCCAAGTTTCACAAATTTTAATGTGTATACGAATTTGTGGATCTTGTTGAAAGTAAAATTCTGATTAAGTCCGAGGTCACCCAAGAGTCTACATTTCTAAAAAACTACTAAGTGATGCTGATCCTGATCGATAGACCACACTTGGAGCAAAAGACATTAGGTCATTGAAGACAGGCTTATATCTTATCTCAATAAATGAAATTTTAAATAATCAAATCCCTTCGTTTCCATTCTTCACTTCCTGTAGGAAGAGCATTCTTCCCCACCCATCGCTGTCTGATTTGCACTGTCTTCCCAATTATTTTCCCCCATTGACATTAGGCTTGGCTGTGTGACTTATTTTTGGCTAATGGAATGTGATAGTAGTGACTGAGTGCCAGGTCCATTCATAAGCTTTAGGAACCATTGCAAGGTCCAACTCTGCATCTTTTCCCTCTTCCATTAGGAGAACAAGTCCAATATTTATTCAGCCCAGATATAAAAATGAAGAAAACCCATGGACCACACATGGCCTTTGGCCAGGAACAGAGCTGCCACCAACCTGGGAGCGACATGTAACAAGAGCAAGAGATAAGGTTGTTGTTTTAGCTACTGAGACTGGGGGTGGGGGGGAGTGTCATTTGTGACTGCAGTATATAACCTAGCAAAAGCTGACTAATAAATTCTCTCAGCTATTAATGAAATAAGGCTAAGTAGGAAATAGAAGAGCTAAAATAAATGTGTATTTTAGAAGTTATTAGATTTCCTAATATATCCTCTTTATGGATACCAAGAATATATAGAATGAGATTGCAGGCTTACAGTAAACCTTGAGATTCTCTGAATGCAAGTTATCAGAATTTTAAGAGAGTATCAGCCTTGGAATGACAATTCTGGCTCAGCCATTCTTCCTGTGAATTTGAACGAGTCACGGCCCCTCTGCTGTCCACATAAATGAGGAAAGTGAAGTACTAAGTGCTTTATGGGGTTCTGTAGTGATTTGCTGAATCTGGCTTGTATCAGCGTATTAGAGCCAATTGTTAAATTTTCAGGAATTATGTGAACCAGTTGTTAAACACTAATTATTGAAAATTGAATTACATAACTTATATTGTATTAAAAACAAAAGTAATAAATACAGCAAGCCCTTGCTTTATGTGATTCCGATCTGCACAGGTTTTAGTTAAAATGACATCAGTCTGCAACAATGTGGTTCAAATGTTAGTTACCACAGTATATGTATTTTACCACGAGTGATTGCATGAAGAACAAACTTTGCCATTGGCTCTTCAGTCCATAAATCACTATATAAATAATAAATGCACTTCATGATCAGTGACCAATCACATCACTTCTTTCAAAGATGACCACTGGTGGTGATCAATTGCCGCTCACATGTTCTTCAGTTCATGCACAGAAGTTTCCTTTGCTGGACAGGAAATGATCCATACATTTTTTGGACTATGTGGCAAGTCTACATGGCAGTGGAAGAATGGATGGATGAATGCCTTCTGTTGATTCTATGATAAACCAACTACATCTAAGTAGTTCTTTAAGAATTCACTGAGGCTTGAAATCCTTCCTCACATTTTCAAAATCTACTTACAAAAGTTAGAAAAATTTCACATTACATTATCAATTTTCATGGGACATGGTCCACACTGCCGCTATTTCTACTTTATTGCCTTTTAAGTTCTTATAGGACCAAACTTGAAAGAAAAATTACTAGAGAAC
This sequence comes from Myotis lucifugus, assembly GCF_000147115.1. Classification (NCBI taxonomy): domain Eukaryota; kingdom Metazoa; phylum Chordata; class Mammalia; order Chiroptera; family Vespertilionidae; genus Myotis; species Myotis lucifugus. The sequence continues at coordinate 1,140,421 of NW_005871266.1, read as the reverse complement.
CATTTCTCCCCCTGCTGGTCATACTATAATATAGCAATACTGTCAAAACTGAAAGAAAACTCAAAGGATAAACTATTCCAGCAAACTGGCTATCCAAAAAGTAACTTTGGCATGCAGATGCACACAAAGGAATACTATACAGCAATGAGGATAAATGAACCACAACTACACACAACATGGGTGTATCTTACAAATAAAATGTTGAACAAAAAAAGCCAGACACCACAGTGCATATATATATATGTTATGCTTCACTTAAAAGTTTACTGAGATATCAAGAATATATGGTGTGTGCTCCCTCCACCCTCCCCCCCAACAAAACATTCCTACTGATGCTGCTACTCAAATTAGATCCTTGAAGTGTGAGGTGGTATTTGAGAATATAACCCAAATTCACCTACTATAACCACAATCTTTTGAAGTCTCATGTTTTATATCTTAAAATTTCATGTGAACTCCCTAATTTTCCTCCACGCACACTTAACAGAAATATTTACCTCAAACAAATTTAAGAAAATAATATTTCAATGAAATGGACCATGGGTACGGCGTGGCTGCAGTACTCAGACTTCAGTTTTAAAAGAACCAGTGAAGCTGGGGTATGGTGACTGGGACAAAGAGGTAAAGGGATTAAGAAGTACTTACATAATAGTCACAGGGAGGTAAAGTGCAGAATTGGAAATACAGTCATTAATATGTGATAGCTTTGTAAGGTGCCAGTTGGTAACTGGAAATATCAAGGGGAACACTGTGTAAAGTATATGATTGTCCAACCTTTACGGCGTATACCTGAAACCAATACAAAATACTGAAAGTAAACTGCAATTGAAAAATAAAAAGAACTAGTGGAAAGTGAACTAGTTAAACAGCCTGGTTCATATCCCAGATTCACCATTCACTAGCCATGTGACTTTGGTCAACTTACCTAGATATTTTGACCTATTTCCTCATTTCTATAATGAAGATAATAATACCTATCTCACACAAATGGTTTTGAGAATTAACTGAGAGAAGTTAGGTTCTAAATGCTACTAGCCAATCCCTTCCCTACCCTATAAGCAGTCCTGGGTTGGAAAAAAAGTCAACAAGCTGTTTGCTGCAATATATATATTTTAATTCAAAGTGAATCGACAGTAATACACCATAAATTCTTATTTTGACACTCACCAAAATAGTCACCTGGAAAACCCGCTTTTTGTGACAAAGTACAGAAGGCTTGGTCACATTTAAATCACTGAGAACTAGAGAGAAATACTATCGCAAACCGTAATAGACATTACATCCATAAAAATTTTCCCAGTCCTTATTGTAATATTGCACAGTGCAATTGCTACATGGCAAACTAGTGTAGCATAGAAAAGCAAAAACAAACAAACCAAAGAAAGAAAGCCACAAGTCTAAGATTGTTAAACAGTTAACAGTTCAAACTTAGTAATCAAATCTATCATTGGTTCATTAAAACAAATCCTCCTACACCTTGCAGTGTATGATTTAACTTTTACTTAACGCAAACAAAGTTTAAAATAAGTAGTAGAGATTTTTAAAATGAAAAGGCTTTGCTACTACAGTAACATACTTAAACACCCTGAAGAAAAAAGTAAACTAAATATCAGGATATTTGATAAAAAATAATTTGTAAATTAAAATAGTATGCAAATATGCAACTTGAAATTCATGCAGTGTTTTATTTAAGAAAGTATTAAAAAACAAAGAAAACTGGTAAAAATGGCTTCAATGAAGGTATAAATCCAAACCTTTTTTGTCAATATGCTTTAGGCTTTAACAGGATTTTAACATTTTTCATTTTTAAACACATAAAAAGCCCATGATTAGAATCAGTTCAGAGTGATGTACTTAACTGGGGTATGCCTTTATCAAGCATTACTATTATATTATGAAAACATTGAAGTTTATCATTTACTGTCCACTTAACAAGACCATCGTAGTCTTGGAACTGAAAAACAGAAAATAGGACATTTCAGGGTAGTGAAAATGGCCCTGAATAAAAAGCAAACTGCGCCAGTTTTGTACCTGTTGTGGTACAAACATCAGTCGATCCTTTGCACCTGTTTCTGGTGCATCCGCTGCCAGCACTGATTCTTTTCCAAGAAGTGAACAGATACCAGTAATCTGCTGGACCATATAAATAAAATTAGAAGGCTGTGGAGGGCAACGACGTTTACTTAAATAGTGACTCCATAAATTTGCCATCTGTAAATAATCTTTTAAATTAATCTTAGGCTACTCTTTTTTATGTGTAATATATACATATTTCTATTTATATAAAATGCATAGAATTGATTACTAAAAACACTGAAACTTGTGGGGAAAATTAAGTCCTTCATTTTCAGTGTGACTAAAAATGTACTGCTGGTTTTTATTTTATGATCTAATACTGTAAATTTTAAAATCAATTTCAGGCACATTTATTTCACTGATTATTAAATAAAACACTGCTTGTGTTAATGGAGTAAAGAAAAGTTTGTCCATCATTAGCTTATTGTCAACACTGTACTAGAGCTGTACTAGTGGTATGCAATTCATTTATCAAAGAAATGCTATAAATCCAAAACATTTGGAGAGCTTTACACTCAAATGCTTTGTACTGTTTATTCCAGTAAATGCTGTACGATTATATTCCAGATTTTTAAGGAAAAAAAGTTAAGTCAAGCCTGCAAGATACAGCTTTCTCAAGTGTCTACAATGCCAGTATGAAAATAAAAAATTAAGTTACATTGATACATCCAAGTTTTTATATGCAGTGATGAGCACAAACATTAATAGATAAAATACTGATGCAATTAACACACCCAAAATAACATATGCAATTATTTTCCATCATTTACAATACAGTAGTTACAATGACACTCCAAACAGAAAAGCAAAGTAAAAAATCAAAACCCCAACTTCTATTTCATGTAATTAGACTTATACAGAAATTAGAAGGCTACGTAACAACTAGTTAATCACCTAATTTCACAGCTATCTGAAGTGGCAATCGTTATATAGCAGCTTATCTATGATACATTCAAGATAAATGATACAATTTATTACTTGCCCATAAGCTAAAACACGGCCTGTTTAATACCTTTCCTTACATTCCACCTCTACACTACAATATACTTGAGGTCTATGCAAAAAGTAGCTACCTTTTATATAGGAAATGGATGATTAAGTCTTTGGTGCTGTAAAGCAACTTCATTTAAACATCACCACCATCACCAAAAAAACGAAAGAGAGAGTAAGAAAGGAAAAACCCAAGACATACTTCCTAGGAAGAAATGCATGTAATTTCTGTCCCTGACGGAATGTATTAAAAATAAGCAAACACCACCAACAAGCAAACAAGTACTACAATGTAAAAATACTTTAAAAAAAAAACCAAAACCCTCACATGCATAAATGAAAAATTGCACACAAAGAACTCACATCTTTTCAAGCTTCAACAGTAAATATTTTGCTACTACTTATTAAATACTGCATGGTTTTCCCAAGCTAAGATGAAACCACATCATGAATCAATGAGCAATTTGCATTTTCTTTCATTATCTACTCAAAGTCATGCCTACTGCACCTCTAAATATTTTATTAAATCCAATTATACAGCAAACACTCCCAAAATAAACTTAGATTGTATAGCAGTTTTACTTAACTGTATATAAAATGCTGTGTTGTGACAGATATCAACTATCCATTAGATACTGAATCAGTTTTTCTTAAGCACTACTAACTGCTTGCTTTTCTTGAAGCTAGGTCATTCTGAAAATTCAGAGAGCAGAATTCAGCTACGCGAACATGCTGCCCTCTTAGTAAGGAAAAAACAGCTACAACCTGAAATCATACCACACAAAACCGAAAATGAACATTACTCTATCAAAAGAAAACTAAAGAGTAGGTCTGACTTTTAAGTGCTGCAGTCCTCAACATTTATATATAGGTAATAACATTAACAACCTCAAATATTTAAGGCACTATGTGTGGGAACGGTTTACAATGCAGCTGAGATTATTAGAACAACATTTAAGAGCAAAGTCGAGGCAACATTTTGCCCATGCAAAGACACATGCAAATGTAAGGAACAATAGCTCAATTTCTTAGGTAAGTGACCCCACATTTATACACTAAGACACAGATAATACAATTCACTGGTATGCTGTAATTTTGACATATGTGCATCTGTTGCTCTAAGTCTGTACACAGAATGGCTTCCCAAATGTGGACGTGTCTTGCACTAGTTAGAAGGCAATTTTATAAAAAATAGCAGGAGCAAAACTGGACTTCTGCTCCCATAAGTCACCTGTCTAGAGTTACTACATAAGAAGATAACATGACCAAAGACAAGTTATACCAAATGTGCAAAACACATTAAAAGTGAGTTTGTTTTTTTTAAAGCTCAAAGTTGTTTAAATTGCACCCAAGTCTACATGATTCAAAAATAAGTTTCTTGTGCCATGGCTAATATTTATTAAATACCATGTTTTTATTTTTAATCAAATGTTTCTATCATTGAGCTTCTTCAATATACTCCTTTTGAGTTTTCACATATATGGATACTGGCTGAGTTTTGTTGGACTCAATGGAAATCCAGTATATGCAGGTGATGCTGCAATGTAAGAATGTGGTGGGAAGATTGGTTTGTACTGAGTCTGATGAATAGTTGGGGATGGTAACAGGCGGGGATTTATGCCCACTGGGACCTGGTGAACTATGCCACTAGGATGGGATATATTGTAAGTTGGATGCTGTAACATAGGTCTTGAGGTACATGGAGAGGCTAAGAGGTGGGCCACTGGTGCAGCACTAGTGAGGGTAGCTGATGATGGGTATGGAAGTAAGGTAGGCTGTCCTCCAAGGTGTGTACTTCCAGCCAGATGAGCATGCACAGCTGTGTGATTGGGACTTCCATGAGAAAGAGTGAATGGATTACTGGTAACACTAGTAGGGATATAAGCTTGCTGTCTTCGATGTCCGAAGTTTCCATTCCATTCTTGATGCCCAGATCCGAAGTGCTGAACCTATCCAAAACAAACAAGCCAACAAAACACACTAAATACATATTTATAAGTTAAAAAGAAAAGGATAAGGGAAATTACAATAAACTGTGACTGATATCTCATAGAGGATCTCTCAGATCTTAGATTGTACTAAGTATAAATCAAGAGGGGAAAAAATGATATTATATATTAGTACTAACATTGTAATATTTATTACTACATATTATTATAATATTAACATTGCCACTACCACTGCTAGTAGTATCACTATCCCCCCACCACTAATAGCTACCATTTGAGGAATACTTATCATGCATAGAGCTAACACTTTACATACAAGACATTATTTAACCCTTTGCACTCCGAACCATTCTGGACATTGGCTACCAGCTACTTGACGCTACTTTGCGGCGGAAATGTGCATTTACAGACCCTCATATTATTTGGTATAATTTTGGAACCAAGTAATGTATTATAATGATATTGGACTTATATGAATTGGGTGACATCGAGGAATGTATATTTGCAAAAAAAACCACAATATTTTATTGTTTATAATTTTGTACAGTATGATAAGTTTTGTAACACTCCCCAATATGCATTGCAGGCTGATTAGTGCATGTTTGACAGTAATAAGTGGTTTGACGCCTGCCACCAGGTGTTTTCCTGTTAGAACACACAATGCAGTCCCGTTTTCTTTGTCCCACATCGGGAATATGTAGTTTATTGTTTAATCTGACACAAAACCCGCTGACATTTCTTGTATATATCTTAGTAATTTTACGATATTTTGATTTAATTTCTTGTGCCATTTCAAGATAAAACTTCAGGGAAACATGCATGTCTCAAAAAGTTGCGTTGAAATAACTCAATTCCCCTTAATCACTAATAAACTGCAATGTCCCCTGAGAGGGGACATCCGAGTGATATGCTAGAATTCCGATGTCCCCTGAGAGGGGACAGCGGAGTGCAAAGGGTTAATTCCAAAACAACCCCATGATATAGCTATTATTCCCATTAACTGTGGTCCATATTTGCTGAAGAGACCTGGCTAAGGTAATATTTGGCAAAACCAGGATTTGGACACAGATCTTACTCCAATAGCTGTGATCTTTTCTTTCCCCAAGTTTGGAAACTCACTGGTGAGCACCATGCTGAATAGATGGAAACATCATCTCTCACTATCACCATGACTAACACATAAGAAATGTAGCCATCAATCCATTAATGTGCATTCTGATTTAAAGGGTCTAAGAAAACAAACACACTAAAAATTATATTTAAGAGAATCTAAGAGCTTCATTCTTCTGAGGCACTCAATTTCTGTGGATAATCTGCTTAATTTTCCTATATCGGGCTTTTTACTCTTTAGTCACCTAGGATAAGGAAAGGGGTAAAATTTATTAAGATTGCAGACAGTTTCAGAATCTTTCCCCCCCAAGTGAAATACTGCTGCATTTAAATTCCAGAGGCTCTTTCTTATAAATTCACACACGACAAACGTACCTGACTGAAATTCAAATGCTGGGGCTGGAATGCTGATGTCAGTCTCTGCTGACGCGCACCCGCTGTGGAAGGCTGGTTCAATCTTCCAGGGGCACATCGCCCTTTCATTAATGGCTGGCAGAGAGAATCTGGCAATGAGCAACATGTTAAAGCATTAATGCTTTTTCCTTCTCATAGAAAAATTAGAAAGGTCTTTAGATATTTTACACAATAATGATTTGCGAAACTTAAAATTAAATAAAAAGGAAAGGGATCTGATGATTTCCAAGCACTGGATGATATAAAAAGAGATTGCTTTTGTGCAACTTTGCAAGATCAACTTGGAAATTCAGAGATGACTTTTGGTAATACTATTCTCCGTGTTCCGAAATTAAGACCTTTTAGCCATAGCCAGTTTGGTTCTATTCTGGTCAGGGGCACGTACTTCAGTTGCAGGCTCCTCCCTGGCCCAGGCCCTGGTCAGGGCTTGTGCGGGAGGCAACCAATCAATGTGTTTCACATCGATGTTTCTCTCTGTCTTTCCCTCTCTCTTCCACTCTCCCTAAAAATCAATGGAAAAAATGTCCCTAGGTGAAAAAAAAACTTTTCAGAGAGATGAAAATTAAAACCACAATGAGATATTACTTCACACCTGTCAGAATAGCTACCATCAGTAATCAACAAACAAATGCTGGGGAGGATATGGAGAAAAGGTTTGAAACCCTAGTGCAGTTTGTGGGAATGCAGACTGGTGCAACCCCTGGGGAAAACGGTATGGAGTTTCCTCAAAAAATTAAAAATGGAACTGCCTTTGGACCCAGTGATCCCACTTCTGGAAATATATCCTAAGAAACCTGAAACACCAATTCGAAAGAATATATGCACCCCTATGTTTATAGCAGCAGCATTTATAATAGTCAAGATCTGGAAAGAGCCGGATGCCTACCAGTAGATGAGTGAATAAAAAACATCTATGGTACATTTACACCATGGAATACTGTGCGGCTGTAAGAGGAAAATCTTATCTTTTGTGACAGCATGGATGGACCTGGAGATTATTATGCTAAATGAAATAAGCCAGTCAGAGAAAGACAAATACCATATGATCTCACTCACATGTCGAATCTAATCAACTAAATAAACTGATGACAAAATAGAAACAGAGGCATGGATATTGGAATAGACTGGCAGCTGTCAGAGCAAAGGGAGGAGGGGGACTGAATGAAAGGTGAAGGGGTTAACCGAAGAACATATATGCATAACCCACAGTCACAGACAACAGTGTGATGGCCAGAAGGAAGAGGGGGCAGGGGCTGGGTGGAAGTGGGCAAAGCGGGGGGAAATGGAGACATCTGTAATAGCTCCGACAATAAAAATTTTTTTAAAAAAAGACCTTTTAAGGGACTCAGCTTACCTGTGTTTGCCATATGCTCATCGGCATTTAATCCATTCTCTAGTCCCATTGGTGGCACCACAACAGTACAGACAGCTGGCTTGGTTTCTGTGTTGGAAGAGGGCACCAGTTCTGTGTTCTGATGAGTGTCCTCCACAAAACTGCTCTCTGCAAACGGACTGTCATGTCCTGAAGAGTCTGATGTTGGAGAGCCATCCACAGTATCACAACCACTTTCCTGCTCTTCATCTGACATACTACAGTAGGAAAGTACTTTTATGAATAATATGCATTTCACATTAAATGTAAAGTTAAATGATATCCAGGCTCCAGTAAATTGGTAACCAACTTATTCAATTATTTCATATCTAATTACAACTTCTTCCTTGGTCAATAACATTTTTGCCATAAATTTTTTAGACTCTCATGTTAATTCTCTCTTCAGACTGATAATCCTAATTCCTGTTTAGGAACCTCCTTTTAGCACTGGATTTTCTCTTCTTTCCTTTCCCATTTGATCCTTAGTAGCAGTTCATAAATCCCACTTTATAAATTCCAGAACTTTTCATCAAATACCACAAAAGCAGCACTCTTCTGGATAATTTAAATGACATGTACAAACATTATGGATATTTCAGATTAAATTCTAATGTTAAAATACATCTCTTTAGTGGTGCCTCGTGTCCTTTTTACTAACTAGTTATTTGAAAGGTCTTCCCCACTCCTCTGCAGGCCTAGCAAGAATCCCATTATTTCTCATCTTTTCCTGACCCTTTTGGGCCCTGACAATATCTCTCCTTGTGATTTCCACAGCATTTATTGTCTGTCTTAATCATTCAATTCGTATTTAACATTTTGAAGCCTCTCTCTCTATAGGTATATTTTAGTTACATATTTTTATTCATATATCTTATACATACATTTATATATACATGTTTTCATATGTACGTACATATTTATGTATATGTGTGTATAGTATCAACTTCCAAACCACATTATAAGCAATTTATAAGAAGATGTGGTAAAGTTACTTTGTCTTCCACAGAGCTTTGGTTATAAGTATGCAATACCTGACTAAGGAAAAGAGAAGACAAATGTATAAAATTAAGACCTAAAAGTTATTCAAATTTTGTTTTCACTTAAAAAAATATCCTAAAAGCTAAAATCAAATATATTTCGCTTAAACTTTTGTGGCAAATCACTTAATGTGTTAGCGCAGTGGTTCTCAACCTTCTGGCCCTTTAAATACAGTTCCTCATGTTGTGACCCAACCATAAAATTATTTTCGTTGCTACTTCATAACTGTAATGTTGCTACTGTTATGAATCGTAATGTAAATATCTGATATGCAGGATGGTCTTAGGCGACCCCTGTGAAAGGGTCGTTCGACCGCCAAAGGGGTCGCGACCCACAGGTTCAGAACCGCTGTGTTAGCGCATCATGCTGGCTAGAGGAAGCTCACTACTCTAGTGGCAATCCATGTTCCTGGGCAAAAGGAAGGATAGGCAAGGAAATACGGATGGAACCATGCTAATCAATCACCAATGAGAGAAAGAATCACAGCAGATATTCTGACACTGGGTCATCACTTTATTATGCAAAACAGTCTTGTTTTATTTTGACAAAGTGTATGTTCTTATTCAAAACTTAAGTTATAACAACAGTGTATGGAGCTAAAGTTGAAATTTTTGGCTTTTTACCCTTTTAAAACAGATGATTCTTTTAAAATCTTTATTATTTTAAACAACTACAAAAGAAATCATAGGCTTTTTAGTTGACTTCATATGTATTATTTAACACTATTAAAATTCCTTTACCTGTTAGGTCTCTTGCAAGGGGATGGGCTGGACTGCCCTGAGGAGCTGGTGCTCAGAGTACTATCAGGACTACTCAGTGAGCACATCCGATCGATATTCAAAGTGCTCTGGCAAGCTTCACAATCTAGACTGCCTTTACAACTAGTAAGAGAGAAGGGAGGGAAATAAAAAATGAGAAGATATTTGTCAGGTAGCCAAAATTTAATTCATCTAAGTATATGAATCAGTGAAGAGTAACCTACACAGACAAAAGCTTATAAATACGGGGAAATGCTAACCATGTTAAATACTACTTAGGAAGTTTACTCCAAAGACACTAGGTTACAGAAAGTTACTGTTCACCACACCAGGGGGCGCCATCGTTATTATTTAAGGATGCAGCATCAACACAGGAAACTGCCTCGGCACTTACTCTCTGAGAGAATGTCTCTGTGTGGTCTCTTCTTCGTCGGTGTCACTGCTGATGGTGATCACACTCACTGCGGGACTTGGGGAGTCGGCTATGATGATGGTTTGCCGCTGCTTGTCTGAAACTGATGAATCAGAGTCCTGCCTGACAGATGTTTCACAACAATTTCTTGCCTCTACTGAGTTATGATTGTCCCGTGTTTCTATACAATTCACTTCCTCGACATCTTTCCCATTTGCTATCTTTGGAGAAATAAATGCTGAATGTGGGATATTGGTATTCTGCAATGCATTACTCCTGCAATCAAAGAAATAATGTGTCATTTCTACAGTCAAAATATGAACATGACATTTTTCTAAGAAATCTTGTTAAAATGAGTAACGTGAATTTTCACTTGGTTCAGGATCATGTATATAACACACTAACATACAGATAAGTTTTGTAAAATATAAAATATTATCTCTAGAAATATTAATGTAGGTTGCATTTACTACATTCAAATGGCCATTTTTTTTGGTAAATGTGATATCTGTGTCTAAAATGGTCTAAAATTATAAGTAGGTAATATATCAAAAGGGCAATAAAGACAGTCTTACCAACTGAAAGCATTTATTTCCTCTCTTCCTGGCTCCCATTCCATTAGTTTTACCAAAATACCTCTGAGAAATTGAGAAGGGAGCTGGCTTAGTGTTTGTAACAAAGCTATCAAAGAGGTCATTTTGAATACAACAGAGTGACCCTTTAGTGTACATGCAAAATTTATCTTAAAGATTAATTCTCAAAATGCAGAGCAAAGTTAAAATATCAACACCAACCTGTTCTGGCACAGTTTATTTTTCTTGGTAGTGGCAGGCTGAGGCCAGACAACGTGTGCAATGCCCACACTAATTGGCTGAGGAGCCGATAAAGTTATCTGATTGGTTAGAAGAGGTTGCGGCATCACTGAGCTATAATGACTGCTGTGTGAAATCATTTTCCTAAGGAGAAAATTTAAAAAATTGAATCTCTTTTTTAACAAGAACTATTTTTCAAACTATTCACAAAAAAGTACTTTTGTTTCTAACTTACCCCCAGTCTCCAAGCCTTTGTGAACCAGCCACACCCTCAGAAGTTAATGTAGTGGTAGCAGGAGCCAAGGGTGTTACTTGCTGCCAGGCAGGTACCAGCATCTGCTGTGTTCTACCAGACCATGTCTGCTGCACCAAAAACAAACAAACAAGAAAAAAGAGAAGGAAGGAAAGAAGGAAAGGAGGGAGGGATGGGAGAAGAAAGAAGTTATAAATCATTCATCATTATTAGATCCTAAAATCAAAAATACATTAAACAATCATCTAATAATTTAAAAGTTAAAGTCAATAATCTACAAAGGCTTGAATTCCCATCCAGATTATTTTCATTGTTTCCCAACATCACAGACTGATATTTTACAAATAGATCAGTACCCCTACTTGAGTATAAGGAGGACAGCACATATGCAGAAAGGATGAATTATTACCAACCTGAGAAAGAACTCCTGGTCGGATCTGGAGTGGCTGCACAGCTGTGGCCTGAGTTACAAGTGGAACTGTATTATCTACCCTTATTGAATAACTAGTGGGTTTACCATGCGTTGTAGGAATACCTGTGAAATAGAAAAGAATAGTTCTCAAACGTAAGTTAACTCAGAGAAAGAATTTTTCTTCCTAAACTCTTATAAATTTAAACAATTGTTTAAATTCTGATTTAAATTGTAAAACCATCTCCTACATAACATTTTCATTAACACTAACAAAGTAATCTATTAGGAAAGCAATGTACATTTTATCTAACTTCTGGTACATTCTTATAAAGCAATTTGTTGCAGCAGTTACTTTCAATATAGGTTGGCAGATTGTTTAATACAATCAATTTTAGATAAAAGTGATCTTAGGTATATTTGATTGGCCATTAGAGAAAAATATAATTGTCTTCTTTTCCTACTGAAAAATAACTTTACAATTTTTATTGCATGAATATATTTAAGTGTTAACCCTAAAGAGGAGGGTACTATGCTAATAAGTAAAATAAGTCAGACAGAAAAAGACAAATACTGTATGATTTCACCTATATGTGGACTCTAAAGAACAAAATAAATAAGCAGACAAATAGAAACAGACTCACACATATAGAGAAAAGACTGATGGTTGTCAGAAGGGAGGGGGTTGGGGAGCTAGGTAAAAGGTGAAGAGATTAGGAAGTAAAAAATAGTAGTTATAAAACAGTCATGGGGATATAAAGTACAGCACAGGGAATATAGTCAAAAATATTGTAACAAGTATGTATGGTGCCAGGTGGGTACTGGAAATATTGAGGGGATCACTTTGTAAAGTTATGTGATTGTCTAACCACTGTGCATATACCTGAAACTAATACAAAATAACACTGAAAGTCAACTATAATTGAAAAAGAAAAATTTTAAAACTCCAAAGGGGAAAGTTTATTTTGTTGCGTTTATTTTCTGCACAGAGGAGTTTATCTTACTGCCTGGGTATTCTACCCTCTGAGCTCCACCTAAAGAACTAGATCTGAATTAAATTTAACAAAAATCTACAGGTTATTTTTATAAACTGACTTTCTTGCCCCTTCAAAAAAGCATGTCTTGATCAGCAAATTATCCAAGAAAAGGACTATAAGCACACTCAGCAATGTAGATATATTGCAGCATAGACAATCTCATAATTCACTTTAACAAGGATTAAAGAACAGCAAATTCTCAAATCCCAACAAAAATCACACTGCCCTTAAATTTTCCTCATAATTAATATTTTAAGAAGAATTCTCCTATTATCTTCTCCCCTGAAGAGGTCTAATTATTTTTATCAAGTGTTAACATTTGTTGAATCTAGGGTAAAAGGTATATTTTTTGAACTTTTCTATATGCTTAAAATTTTTATAATACATAGTTGAGAAAAATCAAGTAAATAAACACAGCAAAACCTTTCAGAGTACTGACAATATAATGATGTGGGTATTTTCATTTTCATTATTAGAGACCAGCCACGAGTCACTGTCACAGGAACAGTCCACCACTGGACCACAAGCTCATCTTGCGAAGCAATCATCTAAGTTGTTGTTTTTTATATTTTCAGCGATACAAACCTTCCCCTCAATAAAACCTTATATGAAAACCCAATATATATACATAAAAGATGAAAGTAAAGCTACATGGGTAAAACAAAAGTGGCTATAGAGTTGACATGTTTTCATATCTCTTGTTACCAGCCAATCAAGGCAACAAACATATTTTCTTGGTGCTTTGTTAAGCATTGTGGTAGATTTTTAAAAAATTTTTAAATTGCTTAAATTCTTAAATCAAATATAAAATTCAAATAACCTTCAGAATCCAGAAATATTAAGAGCTAGAAACGACTAAGACAATATCTATTCAGCCTGTTTCCTTTGATTAAGACTGAAACAGGTTAACAAATGTGTCTATAACACAGCAAATCAGAGAAACAGAACTATATCCCAGGTGTACAGACTTAGCAACAATTTTTCCTTACACCATACATACCTATACATACAGTATTAACATCATGTTTCAAAGGGTTAGTTAGGGCCCCAATTATAATTAACCTCTTGCTTTAAGATATAACTAGATGTTAAATCTTAACAAGAATAATATGCTATGAAAGGACTAGGAAGTAGGGTTTTATTCTCGTTATTCCAATCACACCTGCTGCTATCACCCACTAAGAACCACTAAGAAATTCCCCTTTGAGAATTTATGGGCTCTTCAAAGGAATTCTGCCACCCATCACACTTGAAGATTTAATTTGATATTTTTATCTACCTAAGGGATTTGATTTAGTCAAAATCAATCCTTTTAAAAAACAAAAATCTAAGATATGGTTCAAGAACAAGACTATAACATCTGGGACAGAATTCCTTTGACCAAAACTTAAACAGGACGACCCATAGCTTTCAAGCTCATTAATTTCTACTTAGGTATTTTATCGTGCTAGACTCTACAGGAAATACAACTGTCATATGACCCGTTCTGTCAACGATGAAATGTCACTGGTCTAAGGGCTACTGACAAGCTTAAATTAAATTCAAATGTAGCACTAATAGTAGCAAAAACTGTACAGTATATTTAAGAAATAATTAAATTTGTTTAAGAATACCGCATGCCTAAATTCAAAATGTAATTTAATTGAAAGAATACCTTGGATAGCTGGGGGGCAGATAATCAGTGTCTGTTGAAAAGCATCACCACAACCAAAATGAGCAGTTCCAGCCTGCAGAGGAATTCCATGGTGCACAACAGAGTGTGCAGATGTGGTTAGTGCCTGAAATGAGCAATGTACGTGGCATTATACAGAGCAGTCTTCTTGTTGCTACACACATGCTTTATAAAGAGAATTAAAACACATTTCTTAAAACCTTAATTCTATGATAAAAATGGGTCCAGACACTGACTTTACTGAGTTCTACTAGTCATAGAGTTGTGGCACAGAGGGCAAGTAGAGGATATTGAAAGAATGAAAGGTGAGAAGAAACAAATGAATTTGGGTAGGTCTGTTCCAGTTGTTCCCTGAAATATTAGATATTTAATAGAACAGCCATAGAAGACCTCACCAGCACTGTACCTTCTAACTGCTGACATGAGACTTCAAAAGCAAAATGAGCAATCATAAAAAAATATAAATTCTTAGATTCTTACCTGACTTCTTAATGTGCCGAGTTTAGTAAAACTTGCTGCCAGATTAGCTGTACTATTTGAAGAAACTGGTCTTAAAAATGAAGTTTTATTGTGATTATTTGTGTCACATGAATTTGGGTGAGACTTACAAATATCCATAATATGAAAACAGGACTTTACACTGCAAAACAAAAACAAAAAAGTGGAGGGAGATGTCACTGTAATATTATTTTAAATGTATAGAATAGTTTAAAATCAATGTACATTAATTTAAAAATTATTTCCAAAGGAAAAAGATTCTATGACTTGCACTTAATCTGCTTATTTCCAATACTGTTTCTACCAGAAAATCCTACAAGATTTAATTTTAAATCAAGCAAAAGTGTTATCTTATATCTGCAATATTTTTTAAGACAAAAAAGCAACAATAAGCATTTTTCTTGTTAGTACACTATCATTTTATGACCCCCCTCCACCCTAAATAATTTTTCCTAAATTTCTAGATCTCCACGTCCCTAAATTAATGGTACCAATTATGGAGTTATCATGTTATTTTCAAAGTGTTTATATATGGAAACCACTAGACATTTCTTAAGTATGGAGGGGTGGAGATAGTAGTTCAACTTTATAAAAATACCAATTTTGCCTGGCCAGTATGGCTCAGTGGTGGGACATCAACCCATGAACCAGGAGGTCACAGTTCCATTCCCAGTCAGGGAACATGCCTATATTGCAGGGTCAATCCCCAGTAGGGGTGTGCAATTTTAAGGGTAATCCACAAATAGCAGATATCAGTTATCCCTATACCTTCTTCATACAGTCTTTCTAAAATATTAACAGATGTTGTTTTAAATCATATACTTTATCCCTTCAGCTTATTAAAATAAAAAAGGTCTGGGGTTCAAAGAATTTGCAAGATCCGCCTAAGGTAATTCTGTTAAGGCCTTCTCAATTTGAGAACACATTTTTCTCTACTGCCCCATTAAACAAAACCTCCTTTCCTTCCTTTCCTTCCACAACACAGGAGAAAAGAGGGAGGGGAGGAAAGCAAATGGTATGAAGGGAAATTGAAAATAGAGTTTGGGGGACTCAAAAGAGAAATAACTGTTAACATTTCCTGCTAATATATGCTAATATATACATACACACACACACACACACACACACACACACACAACCTGGTTATTAAGATAAGACTATCATATAAAAACAAAACAACTCAGTCATTTCCAATATAGTGTTTTGGAAAAAGAACACTGGAGTGCAATTGAGATTTATGGTCTAGTTCAACTCTGCCACTTACTAGCCCATGTGACCTTGGCCAAGTTAGTGTGACTTCTTTTGACTCAATTGCTTATATTTAATAAAGAAATTGAATCGTTTTTAACACACTAATTTTTTATAGACAGTATTATTATTTTCCCAGAATCACTTTTAAAAAGATTTTAAAGTAACATACTGGTTGCTATGAGGAAAATCTAGAAGATGTTTCATATTAACAAAAGGATGGTTCAACGTTTCAGCTGGAGTAATTCTTAAATCTGCATCGATCAGCAACATTTTCTTTAACAGACTAACAAATTCTCTTCTATCAGCTTTCTCAGCCAAAAGATCACTTCCTTCCAAATCCATCACTGTGTTCACCTGCAAAATCAAAATTTCAAGTCATCAAATAAAAATAAGCCATAGCATATGCTAAAATTCCAGTTAAAAAAAATACACAACATAGAAAAGAACGAAGAACTATAATTATTTTGAAACAAGAAAGAACAATTGAGTTGAACAAATTCTCAAAATGTTTTCAAGCATCAAATAGGGTTCAAAGAAGGAAATAAACCTTTTCCCTAAACAAACCCTTTCCTAATGAGGAATAAAGAAAAGAAATTGGTTTGCTAGGATTTTCCCTTTTAAAGAAAAAAGAAATTTTTTTTAACTAAAGAACAGGATTGTATAAATTACTTAATAAAGACAAATGCAATTTAGTTCCTGAAAGATTAAAACCTTAAAATCGCCGAAACCGGTTTGGCTCAATAGATGGAGCGTTGGCCTGTGGACTGAAGGGTCCCAGGTTCGATTCCGGTCAAGGGCATGTACTTGGGTTGCAGGCACATCCCCAGTGGGAGATGTGCAGGAGGCAGCTGATCGATGTTTCTCTCTCATCGATGTTTCTAACTCTCTATCTCTCTCCCTTCCTCTCTGTAAAAAATCAATAAAATATATTTTAAAAACAAACAAACAAACAAAAAAAACCTTAAAATCAATTTTGTCTGAAAGGGTTAAAAACAGCAAGCATTCTATAGTCATTTAGAAAATGATATTTTCATATCCTTGACAATCAAGCCCAACACCTTCAGCATGAAAGATTCACAACTGTGACTGTGGTACTCACATGCACTATATCATCCAGACTGTTGAATATGTACTTTCTGGCTTCTTTAGACTTCATTCCTGTCTCTGCCTCATGTTCTTCTAGTGTCTTATTGAATATACCAAAGAGGGAAAATAGTATGTTATTACCCATCACTTGTAAATTCTTTATTTCTTTAATTCTGGCATATTTAGTCTAATATATTGAATATTCTAAGGCAGTGGTTCCCAATCTTTTTTTGGACATACCCCGCCTAAGCATCTCTAAAATCCTGACATATAATTCTTATTATTCAGAAAGTGAACTCCTATTTACGTGGAGGAGGCCTAAAAGGCCATTAACTTGATCTAAACAAGCTTCCAAAGAAGAACATGGCATCCATGAAAGAGAAAAATAAAAGAACCAAAGGACACAGTTGAAGTACTGAGGAAGAAATCACTAAGAAATTGTTAAAAATATATATTATTATTATTAATATGAAGTGATATGAGACAAATAGCAAATAAAGTTTCAAAACATGTAATAGCCCTAGCTGGTTTGGCTCAGTGGATAGAGCAACAGCCTGAGGACTGAAGGGTCCCGGGTTGGATTCCAGTCAAGGGCACATGCCTGGGTTTCGGGCTTGATCCCCAGCAGTGGGTGTGCAGGAGGCAGCCGATCAAATGATTCTCTCTCATTGATGTTTCTCTCTCTCTCCCTTTCCCTTCCTCTCTGAAATCAATAAAAATATATATATATAAAATTTTTAAAACATAATAGAGAACTGAAATACACAAATATGTCACAATATATATTTATACAATGTATATGAGGTCCCTAGAACCATAAGAAATGCAAAAAATTCACTGTTAATAACTCATTCTTGAATTGCCCCCCTTAAAAATGAAATTACCCCCCTGTGGGGCCTATGTCCCACGTTTGGAATTACTGTTTTAAGAGAAGTAGTAGTTTCAAAGGAATAACTACCATAAATGTATGTTTTTTTAAGTACAAAAAAATTAAAAGATTAAAAGAGCTTGGTTCAGGTAAAAAAAAAAAAACATATACATACAACAAATTCCTTAAACAAAATAATTACAAAGTTAATATTACATTGAGGATTTGTTGATCCCCCAAAGATCCAAGAATAAATTCAGTACTTGGGTTATGTACTAAGGGGTTAGATTCAGTGCTTTTCCTATAAAGCTTAATAATGTAGACCTGGATAAAGAAGATTAAACACACAGAACACAAGTAATTATACTCATAAAATTTTTTAAAAAATCATTTAAGATGAGTTAATAATTATGTTGCCAGGTAAGAGAATGAGCTAAGTCATTCAAAAAAAGGGCTTTCCTCCTTATGGGGCGGAGGGAGGGGTATGTATGTCAAAAATGAAAATTAAAAAGAAGGAAAAATGCAATAAAATAAAAATAAGCATGGAGGGCATTATCTATGCACATGAGACTATATATATATATATATATATATATATATATATAGAGAGAGAGAGAGAGAGAGAGAGAGATTTAAATGAATTACCTTTAATCTCCAACCAGAATGAGAAATATCTGTTTCTCTGCAAAAAAATCTTGTGGATTTTGTACCCACATTTAACAACTGTTCTCCTGGTAAACCTTGAGTCTGAGAAATGTATCGAATCTGAAAAATAATTTACAGAACATCAGAGTTTATTCTTTCATGCAACAGATATTAATTGAATACCTATTAAATATCAGACATTATGCTAGGTATCAGGTCAAGAATTAAATGATATAGTCTGTGCCCTCGAGAAATTCACAGTCTAGTGGGGAATATACAAGTCAACAATTATAATGCAGTTATAAGTATCATATAATTATTATAAATACCATAATAAATGCATGCTTTATGTAAAGACACAGAAAGGAAGGGATACCTAAAATAATTCTAGTTCCAGAAAGTTCCAGAAGAGGTGATGCTCAAGTTGGGTCTTAAAGAACAAATAGAGTTTGTTAGCCCTGGAGGAGTGGGGAAAATCTAATCTATTATGGTTTGTGTTAATGTTATAATATGAGTAAATACAGAAAATCAGGAGAAGATGCCCACACATTCAGAGTGGAAGCACAGAGGTTCAATAAGGGAGAAATGGCAAGAGATGAAATTGAACTAGAGGCAAAAGGATTTTATTTACTCCAGGAGGTAATAATAATGGGAAACCACTGGAGACATCTAGGCAGGAAATTGACAAGTTACATTTTTAACATCTAAGAATGGTGAGAAGCTGAAGCCAGAGGAGAGATGAGGAGGGCGTGAGTTAGACTGTAGGGACAGAAAGGAAGGAGTGGATTTAAGAGAGACTTAGATTGACAGAGGCTTGGTGAATTATGACTGTGGGAGCACTGGAGCG
Organism: Myotis lucifugus; assembly: GCF_000147115.1. Lineage (NCBI taxonomy): Eukaryota > Metazoa > Chordata > Mammalia > Chiroptera > Vespertilionidae > Myotis > Myotis lucifugus. The sequence continues at coordinate 1,120,924 of NW_005871266.1, read as the reverse complement.
ACCACATCTATGTCACTGGCTTGACTGAGTCAGTAGCAGTAGAGAGAGGGGTATAGATGAGCACTCACAGAATACTGAAAAGTTCCAGCCTCAGGGCTCTGAACTTAATATCCTTCTGTTTGGAACACTCTTTGCCCAGACATCTGTATGGCTCATCTTTCACTTCCTTCAGCTCTCAGCTCAAATGTCACCTTATTCATGAAGCCTCCCATGACCCACCAATAAATAATAAGCTCTTCCCTCTTCAGTAACCCTTATCTTCCTTACTCTGTTGTATTGTTCTCCACCATGCTTTCTAACAGCTGATACTCTCCATGATTACTTTCTATTTTCTTACCCGACTCTCCATGAGAATGTGAAGTTTCATGAAGAGAAGAGCTTTGTTTTGTTAACTTAAATATACACCCATGATAATGTCTGATACATAGTAGGCCCTCAAATATCTGTTCCCCAATTTAATGGCTAAGCAGCACAGGGAATAAAAAGAGGCTTAACTCCTCTAAACTGTGTTTGAGAACAACAGGATTCTCATTTTTTAAACCTCAAGGACTCTGCTCTATCAATTAATCCATCCTCCCCCTGCATATTCTATTTGTTCCTCTCTCTGAGATCATTCCCCTCAATTTACATAAATGATTAATATCTTCTATCCCCCTCAAAATTTCCTTTAACTATTTGAAATTCTTTCCTCATTCACTTAAAGGTCTTCAAATAGTAGCCTATATCTTACTTCTCATCTCAACACACTACAATTTGAATTTTACTATCGCTCCCATAATATGGTTAAGGCAAGTAATGGCCTGTTAATAACTGACATATTAGTAGTCCCATATTAATCCTTTTTCTACCTTGATACTATTACCCATTACCTTTTTACTTAAAAACTCTGTTCCTTCCATTTCCACATTTTTTCTGGTTCTCCTCTTAATTCTTGACACTCTTTAATTGCCTTCCTCCATATGACATTGCCTTCCAGAGTTTTATGTCTTCTTCCTTCCCTCTACAAGCCCCAAGTGTCCCTAGTTTTATCTCTAAATCTAAATATTTATCTCTTGCTCTGGAGCTGTAGATTCAGCTGCTTATTGAAACTCTCCAATCAGCTGGCCTTTAGGTACTTCAAAGTGAACATATTCTAAACTGATTTTCCCTAAAATCTGTTAATTCTCATGTCTTCCCCCTTTGATAAACAGAAACCCAACCACACAAATCAGAAACTTTGTCTGATTTATGCCAGACAAGTCTCTCTCCCTCATCACCCTCCCCCAACATCCAAAACCGTAGCCATTTTACCCCATTGGCACTTTTCTTAACTGCCCCTCCTCCCCATCCCTATTTCAGGTCTTCTTCAATTCTGAGCTATGCAATTTCACACTGCCTCCCTAATGACCCCATCCATGCAGCCCCAATTTATTATTCACACTGCTAAAGCACTATTACTGAAATGGACACAGTCCAATAATATAAACATGATGCAAAAAAAATCTCCCATGAACTTTACAAAACTGGTTTTTGGGCCTGTGGACTCAAGCTTTGTTTATGAAATATACTTAGTGTTATAAAAGAGTTTTTAAAAATCAAACACAGTTTTGAGATTTTGAATTTAAAATCCACAAGATCTCAGGTCTAGCCATTTTATTTTTAAAAGATTTTCCACATGTATTGTGTACCTAAAGAAATGCATTCTTAGTAGTCTATTTTTTTTTCTTTACAATCTACCAATTCTACTAGATTATCTTGACAGATCTGTTACCTGGTCATACTCCAATGCTCCTGGGTAGAGCGGCCATCCAAGGAATAATTCTGCAATCACGCATCCCAATGACCACATGTCTATGGCTTCACAAAATGGCAGCCCCAATATAATCTCTGGAGCTCTGAAATTAAAAAAATAAAAAAATCAGAATGGGTTTCCTACAGTGGGTCTCAACCTTCTGGCCCTTTAAATACAGTTCCTCATGTTGTGACCCAACCATAAAAGTATTTTCGTTGCTACTTCATAACTGTAATGTTGCTACTGTTATGAATCGTAATGTAAATATCTGATATGCAGGATGGTCTTGGGCGACCCCTGTGAAAGAGTCGTTCGACCGCCAAAGGGGTCGCGACCCACAGGTTGAGAACCGCTGCTTTAAAAGTATCTGATTTCATCTGACATTCTAAGGAAAGTTAATAAATGACAGAAAAAAATACCTTCTATTTATAGTAACTCTTCACTTTTCAGAACTCTTTGAAACCTAGTCATAATCCTGAATTAAGCTTTAGAAGGTGCACTATGTACAATATTGCTATGATAAAATATCTACACTTACACCTCATGGTTTTATTAACATAACATTAAAAAGCAAAAAGCATACACTTGGTTTTGAGACTACAGCAGATTAGATATAAAACACTAGAAAGAAAACTGGCAAACTATTAAATACATGCACTATGACATCAACAGAACTGAAAACCAGACGTTGAGAGATAAGACCAAAACAAAATAAAACCCCAAAGGCTACAAGTGAATCTAGACTTAGATAATATTTCAGAACAGGATAATAAATATTCACATAATTAGAGACATTAGTCATCCAAAAGAGACAAGACCAAGTTCCATGTATTCTGCTTTAAAAGGCAAAAAAGTAGAGGATATATCAAAACAGTTAAAAAGCATTTTAGCACTTAACGAGCTTTGATTATTTAGAAAAATGTATTCCATGAAAGATATCATTCCCACATAAATTACGTTGCTACTTCACATAGCTTTCCCATGAGAAGATTAACAACCTATGACAGGCTCCACATAAAGCTATGTAACTCCAAAGTCATACATTCATAGTTTACTAGATTTGCATGTTCGTATTTTCTATTTTAAAAACAATCTCAAATTTACAGAGATGTTGTAAGAATAGTATAATGAAAATTTTTTCCTGAACCACTGAAGAACAATTTGCCAAATAACTATATACTTTGTATTTCCTACAAACAGGAATTTTCTCTTAAATAACTACAATACCATCATCAAAATCAGGAAATGAACACTGATACATCTCTACATCTAAGCCTCAGACTCAAAATTTGGCTAATTATATTAATAATGTCCAAGTCAGAATCATGCATTGCATTAGGTTGTCTTATCTCTTTCAGTCTTTTTCTTTTTTATATTTAAATATATAAATATATATATGTTTTAATATATTTTTACTCATTTCAGAGAGGAAGGGAGAGGGAGGGAGAGATAAAACACCAATGATGGTGAGAGAGAATTATTGATTGGCTGCCTCCTGCATGCCCTTTACTGGGGATGAGCCTGCAACCCGGGCATGTGCCCTGACTAGGAATCGAACCGTGACCTCCTGGTTCATAGGTGGATGCTCAACCACTGAGCCATACCAGTCAGGCTCTTTTAGTCTTTTTCAATGTGAAATAGATCCTTACTTGACCTTGGCTGAGACATTACAGACAAGTTATTATAAAATGTCCCCCTTAATGTGGATCTGTCTGATGTTTACTCATAATTATATCTGGGTTATAAATCTTTAAGAGGAATATTACGGAATTAATGTTTTCTCATTATATGCTATCAAATAGCATACAATTTTGATTGTTCCTTTACTGATAATGTTCACTTTGATTACTTGGTTAACATGGTGTCTACTAGATTATCACCATTATTTTGTGTGCCATAAAATATTATCATTTCTATGTGTATCATTACATGTAAAAGACTGGGAAGCAATACCTTAAAGCACTCATAATCTAGATGAAACTGTCAGCGATGTCAGAGTTCTACCAGCTAGTCTTACAATAAAATAAACTCTAAGAATTGAACTATGCATGAAAGAATAATATATCCCTCAGCAATGAATCAAGCTTACATTTTTAGTTACTTCTTGTTTCTCAAATTCTTCCCCTGAGCTAAATATACTTTTCTATAAAAATGATCATAGCAGGGATTGATATGTGCAACATTCTTAAAATAAATTTTCTGTTCTCCTAAAGGGAGTTCTTCCACTTCCTTTGCAATCTACCTTAACTCCCTTCTGAGCACCAACAATGTGGCAGTGCCAAGGATACAGAGGGAATAAACATCATTTGAACTTTTGCAGAACAGGCAAGGCACACATTGAACATGTCTACTGAATGGAGACTATAAATAAACCTGTTTACCACTCTATCACAATTAGCAGGCAAGTGTCAAAACCACAAACAAGCTCAAAAAATTAGGCCATATGCTAAAAAAGGCAATCTCTACCTCAAATGCTGTTTGTTTGTTTTTTTTCATGTGCTTTCAATGAAATTTATCATTATTCATTAAGACCAAATCCTTTCTACTTTTTCTAAACCTTGAAACAGTGACATAAAATATAAAGTGGGTAAGCTGAAAACTTTTTTAAGTGGTAAACTAAACTCTAGATGGTTTGCAGGACTTTTGCTAGACCCCAGAAGGGAATGTTGGCAGTACATGCCTCAAATAAAAACATAGTGAAGCACTGTCACTCAGAAAAGATGACGATTAATGGAATATTTTATTTATGTAACTTTTACTTTTTAAACTGAAAATTCAACTACTGACAGAAGAAACCCAGCCTTGTTAGACCGGACAGCCGAACGACCTTCCGAATGTCCTTCTGGACGAACTTCTGGACAAAGCCAGGGCTGTGAGGGCCAAGGCAAGCTGCAGTGGCTGCGAGGGCTGAGCCACTTGCACGAATTTCTTGCATCGAGCCTCTGGTGTTCTTATAATAGAGAGAGGTGCTTGAAGTTACCACGGAAAATGCCATTAAACTATGAATTCATGTGATGATTTCATGGCTATCATAAAATGGCTACTAACTTAGTTTTTCCACAGACAGAGAATATATCAGTTAGGCCAACAAGAACATCAGTATAGTACTGCTAGTCTTTAGCTTCTTATGACTCTAGTGACAGAACAACACAGGTCCAGTCAGGTCTAGCACACTGATCAAACAATTTCTGAAATGACAAAGCTTATGATTCTCTCGGGTAACGTCCCTCAATAAGACTGCAAGGTGCAGCTATCTAGGCTTCTCTTGATGATGCTCCTATGCAAACATATATCTACATACTTCTCTAGTTCTGACAATAAGATACCAGAGAAAAGCAACAGAAACCTGAAAATAGTAAACTCAATAAAGATAAAAATACTAAAATAAGGATGGTCTTCTCTGAGATAAAGATGCAGAACGCATTTTTTTAAGTAACAGTTTTATTAAAATACTAGAGGCCCAGTGCACAAAATTTGTGCATTGGAGGGGGGTGGTGGGGTCCCTCAGCCTGGCCTGCGCCCTCTCACAGTCCGGGACCCCTCGGGGGATGTCTGCTGAGGGATCCTTACCGCTCCTGCCACTGCAGCTGCGCTCACCAGCCATGAGCCCAGCGTCTGGCTGAGCAGCGCACCCCCTGTGGGAGTGCACTGACCACCAGGGGGCAGCTCCTGCATTGAGCATCTGCCTCCGGTGGTCAGTGCGCGTCATAGCAACTGGTCATTCCACTGTTTGGTTGATTTGCATATTAGGGTTTTATTATATAGGATAATTGACATACCATATAATTCACCCATTTAAGTGGTAAAATTTAATGGTTTTTAGTATGTTCACAGAATTGTGCAACCACCATCACCCAGCCTTGGTAGGAAAAGATGTTTCTCATTTTTATCACCCCAAAGAAACCCTATATCCATTAGCAGTCACTCCTCATTTGTCCCAAATTCCTCCATTCCTAGGTCATCACAAATCTACCTTCTGTCTCTTTAGATTTGCCTATTCTGGACATTTCATACAAAGGAAATAAAACAACATGTGGTCTTTTGTGACTTGTTTCTTTCACTTGGCATAATGTTTTCAATGTTCAACCACGTTGTAGCTTGTATCAGTACTTCATTTTTTTTAATTAAGAATGACAATGTTAAAGATGGGAGTATCTTTATTTTTTAAAATATATTTTATTGATTTTTTACAGAGAGGAGAGGAGAGGGATAGAGAGTTAGAAACATCGATGAGAGAGAAACACCAATCAGCTGCCTCCTGCACACCTCCCACTGGGGATGTGCCCACAACCAAGGTACAGGCCCTTGACCGGAATCGAACCTGGGAACCTTTAGTCCGCAGGCCGACCCTCTATCCACTGAGCCAAACCAGTTAGGGCAGTACTTCATTTTTTACTGCTGAATAGTATTCCATTGTATGGATATACCATAATTATTTATCCATTCATCAGGTGATGGACATTTCAATTGTTTCCACTTCTGGGCTATTATGAAAAATGAGAACTTAAGCAAGAGAAGCCATGTCAGTTCACCAGCCTACTGAGCAAGAATACACTCCAGTGCTAAAGATGGTCAGAGCACAGTCTATACACCAAACACAGTACATATTGCCTAGGACAGAACTAGCCAGTACAGAAATGCCTTTGATGGAATATACAGTATATCCAAAAGGGAAAAGAAGGTACTAGTGTTAAAAGAACTATTGATATTTCTACTTTGTTCAATGAATCAGGCTTTATGAGTTAATCTTGTACAGGTATACCCCTTTATCAAACTTCTAGAGCACTAAAATAATAAGAACCCCCTGTCCATATAATGGCAATCCTATATAATAATGCAAATCAACCAAACTGTGGAACGACCCATCGCTATGACGCGCACTGACCACCAGGGGACACTCAACGCAGGAGTTGCCCCCTGGTGGTCAGTGTGCCCCCACGGGGGAGGGGGACACCACTCAGCCAGAAGCCAGGCTCACAGCTGGCCAGCACAGCGGTGGTGGCGGGAGCCTCTCCTGCCTCCATGGCAGCACTAAGCTGTCAGTCGGAATCCCCCTAGGGCTCCCAGACTGCCAGAGGGCACAGGCTGGGCTGAGGGACCCCCCAAGTGTACGAATTTCATGCGTTGGGCCTCTAGTCCAATATAAAAGAGCATGGACCATGGGTGCAATACCCTTTGGGTAAATTTCATAAGAACTTTTTACTAAACTGGTACTGAAATATTGGGAATTGGCAGAAAGGCTCTGGGAAGACAAATTTTGGAGTCTGATAAGGAAGCACTGATTTCAAATACTGAAAAACCACCTAAATAGAACTAGACTTGAAACACTCAAGAGTAGATACCTCACTCTCCCTCTATCAGCAAGTAATTTATCTGAGCCTTAGTATCTTCATTTTTTAAATGGGATTTTACCAACCTTATATACTCCAAAGATTATCTAAAGAACTAAGTAGCCCTAGCTGGTGTGACTCAGTGGATAGAGTGTTGGCCTGCAGACTGAAGGGTCCCAGGTTCGATTCCAGGCAAGGACACATGCCTGGGTTGTGGGCTCAATCCCTAGTGTGGGGCGTGCAGGAGGCAGCCTATCAATGATTCTCTCTCATCATTTATGTTTTTATCTCTCTCTCCCTCTTCCTTCCTCTATGAAATCAATAAAAATATATTATAAAAAAATAAAGGACTAAGTAAGAGAATGTGTGTAAAATATAAAACAATATATACATTCCCCTAAGTTAGTCATGCTCCCACTTTCCTAATTCACACCTCTCTTCTCAAACTACCACCTCCTCCCCTATCCTCATTCCTGATTGTTTTCACTGCATCCTACTTTACTGGGAACAAAAAAAGATAGAATTTGAAAGAAACTTCTACATTCTCCCCACATGTACTAGCCCACTTGCATCTGTCAGTGCTTCTATCTAAGGCATCCATGTTCACTTATTGAAGTATACCACCAATTTCCCACTCTCTCTCATCAATATCTCTCCACATACAAAACCATCCCACATCTGCCATCTTGAAAAAAAAAATCTCGTTTATACACTCTCCTTCAGCCATAACCCTTTTCTCTGTTCCTTTTACACCAGTCCTTCTTGAAAGCACTGCTTAGAAAAGATGCCTCCAATTCTGCCTCTAACTTGAACTCACTCAAATCACCACCCCATCATTCTACCAAAATAGCTCTTGTCAAGGTCACCATCAGCCACTGCATCACCACATCCTTAATTTACTTACTTGCAGCATCGACAAAGCTGATTATGTTCTCCCTGCACTAAACACTGTCTGCATTTGGCTTCTGGAACACCACTTAGTTCTCCTCTTTACCTCTCTAGCACTCCCCTCTCAAATTCCTTTCTACTTCCATCTCATTTCTACAACCTTTATAAATTCTGGAGTGCCCCCAGGCTCAGTCTTTGGATATCTATCATCTCTATGTACATTCACTTTCCTAAGGCAATATTATCCAATCACAATTTTAAATACATAACCACCACTATTCATAAGACTCCCAAATGTGTATCTTCAATCCAGACCTCTCTCCTTAATTCCAGACTTATGTATCCAACTGCCTATTCAACATCTCTTCTGAGTATCTAGCAGATATCTCAAACTGATCATATTCAGTGGATTTATCAACCAATGGCAGCTATTGGCAGTCATTCAGGAATGCTAAGAATATCTTTGTTAAATCAAGTACATGAACCAAGCACGTTATCAACCAAGAGACATTTACATGTTAGCCACTTTGTATCTGGGACAGTGTTTTGACTACATAATAAACACAATTTACTGAACTTTAACAGTAGGCACCATGGAAATAACTGTTAATGCATTATCTCACTTAAAGAACATGTTCTAAAAACAGATTTCTGCATTGTTCTTCTGCTCCAAGATTAAAAATGCTATGAAATAAAATGTTCCATATAAAACAGAAAAACCCCTTAGCCAACCTACAGAATCATAAAAAATAATAAATCATTGTTTTTGAAGCAACTAAGTTTTGGCGTTGTCACAGCAACAAATAACTGATATACTGCCCAAAGTACCCAGAAAGTGATGTAGTGGTTGAGATTTCAAATGCCTGATTCCAAAAACCTTTTTTTTAATAGAAAAGTTCTATTTATTTTTTCAAATTTTTTTTATTGATTTTTTAAAGAGAGGAAGGGAGAGGGATAGAGAGTTAGAAACATCGATGAGAGAGAAGCATCGATTAGCTACCTCCTGCACACCCCCTACTGGGGATGTGCCTGCAACTAAGGTACATGCCCTTGACTGGAATCGAACCCAGGACCCTTCAGTCCGCAAGCCGACGCTCTATCCACCGAGCCAAACCAGCCAGGGCAGAAAAGTTCTATTTTTTATTTTTTAAAATATTGTTGAAAAAATTATGTCTCCTTTTTTTCAGTTTTAGCAATTCAATCAAAGTTATGAGCTAGTTTTATTTTCCAGAGAACAGGAAAATACTAAATGACCTATATTTCCTAATAATTCCATAACATGAGACCACTATGTGCCTTTTTTCTTTTTTATCCTCACCTGAGGATATTTTTTCCATTGCTTTTCAGAAAGAGGTAAGGAAGGAAGGAGAGAGAGAGAAACATCGATGTGAGAGAGAGAGAAACATCGATGTGAGAGAGACACATTGATTAGCTGTATCCCACACTTGTCCCAATCATTGCAGGGATCAAACCTGCAACCCAGATGGGTAATTACGTACCCTTGACAGGAATCTAACACAAGACAATGCTTTTACCTCTGAGCCACACCTGCCAGAGTGGTATGTGTCTTTTTTGATTAATGGGTCTTTAGCTTTCTAAGACAATCAAAAGAAAAAAGTATTTTGCTGCCATTTTTTAAACCCACTTTTCTTTCTGTATAATTCCTTTAAAAATATATAACAGCAATAGCATCAAGCAGTTATATAACACTATAAACTAAGTAATCCTCTAAATGCTTTATAAATATTAACCCATTTGATATTCACATCAATCCTTTTAATAGATAAAGAAACAGATACAAGGAGAAGTAACTTGCCTAAGGGTCACAAAGCAAGTACCAGGTACAGCTGGGATGCAAAGCCAGGTTTTATAGCTTCAGAATATTTTATCTAGTACATCTTAAAATAATTCCTAGTGTTACTAAAACTATCAGACTCAGATTTTTATCTACTGTAAGTTTTCCCACTCAGATGCTATACTTACCATTGTGTTCTTTTTCTCTTTAAAAATATCACCTTTGATTTTAAGACTCATCAGGAAATATAAATATACTTATGTGAAAAGAACTCTAGTTGACATTTTACTAAGCCATATTCCTGGTCTTTAAGCATTTACTCATCTTAACCATAAATAATCTTTCATATTAAATACACAGATATCTGCTGGATGCCTCTTAGTTAAAATAAGGCTCTTATTTTGGCAGCAGTTACTGTGTTCCTAATGATGACTGTGTGACATCCTTTTGCAGACGCAATCAGGAAATGAGTTAAACAGTGGTTGTACGGTCTACTAGCTCACAGGTGTGATTACTCATAAATACCAATTCAACATCATGCACTCAATAAATTCTAACAAATCATAACCCTATACTTAGCAGAAGACAGCAAAGACCTAAAGTGGTTGCAAAATGCAGGTACAGGTAAACATGTGTTTGTACAAGCACAGCAAATCTTGGAAAGGTTACACACCCAAGTTTTATTGGCAATTATCTCTGGCAAGGAGGAGGGGAAAGTATGCATTTGCACAACATTTGTTTCGAAAATAAACATCTCATATTATAAAATAAGAAATTAATGTTTAAAAATTATCAGTCATCAAATTAGACTAAATGATCAGGGATTGGTGAATCTCCTTTATTTCCTTTCGTTATAAGAAAAAATTTCTCACTAGAAAAATATTCACTGAATTTATTGGGGTGACATTGGTTAGTGAGAATTTCTGACGTGGGAATGCACTGCCTCAGGAGGGAAGGAACACTGGAGGTGTTTCCCTTAGAGGTGCTATCATTGTGTGTAGATGATACCATGAAGGAGACCCTCCTAAGAGAACAGAGGAACTTACACCGGAGTACCTCCAAGAATCCTTCCAAATGATAACGCAACTAAAATGTATAGTACTAAAGAACATTTTGACAACTGGAACTTTAACAGAAGGATGACTGTTAAAATACACTAATGAGTTTAATCCAGCTTCATCAGTACTCTTTTCAATATCCTGCAGAATGGTGCTTTTATTAAAACCAACAAAACCTCAACATTCTTATAAAAAGGCAAATAGATTTCAAAAGAAACAATCAACCATTTTTAGAAATTTTTTCTTTTTAAAGTTATGGATGTTTTTAATGTGTTGCTTTAGGCACTAATATCACTACAAGACACTGGGTATTCACACAGACTGTACTTTATGACTAACCGCACTACTCAACAACATGTGGAAATGTAATCAAAGTACAGGCTCTTAGAATAGGCACTCATTCAAATGTAGCTCAAGTCACGGGCTAAAAATATCACAATTAAAAATATCCTCATTGCAAGGCCACTTAACCTTTGAGTATGTAGGACAATGATCCAGATCAAAACACCAAGTACAAAGAACAGTAGTAATAATATTTTCAAAACCTATTAAATGTTAAATCTGAGTGGTGGAGGATAGGAGACAGCAAAGATTTAATATGCATTGCCAATATACAGATGTATAGCTTAGAGTCCTATGCCCAAAAAGATTGATAGATCAATAATCTGCATATTTAACTAATTAACAGCTAGGAGAAATGTATTTCATTTATAGACAGCACCATTTATTTCATGTTTTATATGCCAAGAACAGTTACAAGATCATTCAAAAGTCTCATGATATGAAAGAGAAAACTGTTAACATATATCAAGAGAGAGAAACCAAGAGCTGGATTGGTAGGGGAATATGAAAAGTATCTGTAGAAAGTAAAAGAAAAACATGTCAGTAACTGAGGCTGAATGTGTGTTCTTTATAGGTTGACTTATATACTATTAGATGTAGAAAAATCACAGATCATATACATAACTACATTATTAATATCTTACATTTGTATTGCATCTGTACTTCACCACCCATTCAAGTATTTTATTTTATGAGGTAACAAAGATATATTTTGTTATCGCAGTTCTACAGGTGACTAGGAGGAAAGTTCAAAACAGCCCAGATTTTCTTAAATTTTTTACAATATGTTTTTATTGATTTCAGAGAGAGGGGGAGAGGGAGAGACAGATAGAAACATCAATGATGCGAGAGAATCATTGATCGGCTGCCTCTTGCACACCCTCTACTGGGGATCAAGCCCACAATCACTGCATGTTCCCTGACCGGGAATCAAACTCTGAACTCTTGGTTCATGGATCAACACTCAACCACTGAGCCACACGGGCCAGGCAGAATATCTTAAATTTATTTGACTATGAAATATATTTAAAATTATAATGTATTATCAGTAGATGCCAAAAGAAGCTCATAATCTGTAAGGTGTGATTCAAATAAATCAAACAGAAATTATTTAATTGCAATAAATGATTCATTTTTGTAACCCTATAATAATTATTAAAATAACAAAAATGTTTATGAAGGCCTTATTAGAAGTCACATTCCATTTATTATTTCATTAAATTCTAACAAAATCCTCTGAGGCAGGTACTGTATTATCTCATTTTAGAGATGAGGAAACTGAAGCACGGGGTCTCTCAGTGAGTGAGTAGTGAGGCTTATACACAAAGTCTGAGAGAGAGACCAAGCTCCTCCACACCATGGAGATAAATCATTTCTATTTTATGAACTATTGCAAATGTGTTACGTAATCACATGACCACATACCTGTGCATTAACAAGCAGGTAGAAGATTAGGCCCTGATCCATTGAGCGATCTCTAACACAACCTGGTGGTGCTCTGGAGCACACCATTTCTTAATGGCAAATAATCTCTTAACAGCTAGGCAAACACTATTCTGCTTACTTTTCCTTGTAACTTTTTATACATTATTGATGTACCTTTAGACTTATAGGGAAACTGCAAAATTAGTACAAAGAATTTTTATATACCCTCAATCAGATTCCCCAACTGTTAACATTTTACCACATTTGTTTTCATCACTTCGATAAACACACACAAATATAATTTTCTGAATCACTTGAGAGTTAAGTTGCAGCCACTGTATCCCTTACTCTAAATACTTCATCCAGTTTGTACTTCCTAAAAACAAGGAGAGTCTCTTGCTTACCTACAGTGTATTTGTCAAAAGCAGGAAATTACTATTAATACAATACTATTATTCAGATTTTTCCAATTGTCCTATATTGCTGTCCTTCAAAACAAACAAAAATTTTTAAATTAAATAAATCCCAGGCCCATGACTCTTTAGCTTCCTTTATCTGGAATAGCTCCTCAAGATTTCTGTGGTTTTCATGATATATTTTCAAAATACAGACTAGTTAGTTATTTTGTGGAATGTCCATCAATTTCTATTCAGTGTTTCCTCACAACAAAGTTCAAGTTATCTATTTTCAGCAGGAATACCACAGGAGTGGCGCTATCTTACGCTTAATTTTTTAAAAGTGTAAATTAGAAAGCATATTACTACTATCAACTTTTTCAAGGAATATCTATTAATACTTCTCAGAACAAATTGTTATATGCTGGTACAATCAAATAAGGAAAGACTTTGGACTATCAGAAAAGTGAATTCAAAACCCAGTTCTGGCAGTTACTTATAAAACTCTAGGCCTTAAGGCATGTTATTCATTCATATGCAAATGAGGAATACACTTGTGGTTCCAGATTATTGTAGCAATAAAAACAAGTAAAGCCCTGCCCGATTTGGCTCAGTGGGTGGAGCATATCGGACTGCAAACTGAAGGGTTCAGGGTTCGATTCAAGTCAAGGGCACATGCCTGGGATGCGGGCTTGATCTTCGGGGGGGGGGGGGGGGGGGTGTAGGAGGCAGCTGATCAATGATTCTCTCTCATCATTGATGTTTCTCTCTCTCTCCCAGTCCCTTCCTCTCTGAAATCAATTTTTAAAAAATGTAAAAAAGTAAAGCCCTGGCCAGTTTGGCTCAGTGGATAGTGTCGGCCTGTGGACTGAAGGGTCCTGGGTTCGATTCCAGTCAAGGACACATGCCCGGGTTGCGTGCAGGAGGCAGCTGATCAATGATTCTCTCTCATTATTGATGTTTCTATCTCTCTCTCCCCTTCCCTTCCTCTCTGAAATCAATAAAAATATATATTTTTGAAAAAGTAAAAAGAGCCTGGCACATAATTAATCTCCCTTTCAACCAAAAAGAATCTGAAATTGAGTGCTTGAGTGGTTACCCCAAAGTTGCAGGGCCGATAAACAAAATGTTGCCAAAACAAAAAGTTGGATTTAGCCTGTAAGTCTTACTAATATAAGCAATAAAATGTGCCTCTACAGTCCTGTTACTATTTATACACGTGTCTTATCTATTAAGAACGTAGGGTCCTTAAGATCAAGAGCTGCCTCCCAGTTGGTTTTATACTTCATACAGCCCGTGGCAGAGTATTTTACAAACCAGTCACTCCTTAAAGATGTGCTCAATGAACACAAAACATGCAATTAGACACAATGCTCCCCAAAATGCATTCCATTTTAATATACATTTAAAATGAAATTCTCAGATATCTCATAACCTACAAAACAGGCAACTTCTGGACCTAGACAATTGGAATTTAAGAGATTATGAACATATGAAACACCCACACATACATATTCTCCCAACCTAACCCTGAATAATTTTCTACCAGAACCATTAATCCCAACAAATAACCATTCTAAAGAATTGCCAGGAATCTCATTTAGAAGCTTTCAAATATATTGGATTATATTCTGCCTAATAAAAGAAAAATGGAAGGTTACTTAGTAGCTAGTGTCACACTAATATCCCCAGCAAGAACTATACAAGCTAAATCACACACACACACACACACACACACACACACACACACACACACACACACACGGAGCTGTGTGTATGGCCTACAGGTCATAATGATGAAGTCAACGCAGGTTCATCAGTTATAACTAACTTACCACTGTGGTATGGGATGTCAATAATGGGGAAGGTTGTATGTGTGTGGACGGAGAAGGGATATATATGGAACTCTGGTTTTTGCTCAATTTTGCTGTGAACCTCAACAACTCTAAGAAATAAAGTTGGCCCTGACCGGTTTGGCTCCGTGGATAGAGCGTTGGCCTGCGGACTCAAGGGTCCCGGGTTCGATTCCAGTCAGGGGCATGTACCTTGGTTGCGGGCACATCTCCAGTGGGGGGTGTGCAGGAGGCAGCTGATCGATGTTTCTCTCTCATCGATGTTTCTAACTCTCTATCCTTCTCCCTCCTCTCTATAAAAAATCAATAAAATATATTTTTTAAAAAAAAGAAAAGAAATAAAGTTGACTAAAAAAAAAAAAGCTGTCAGAGATCAGACGACAGCTAGGACTTAAGGGAACAAAATCCCAGAGCAAAGAGAGAACTTATTAAAGTGAGCCTTCCATTTCCTCGAGGTAGTCACCAGCAAACAGTGAGGCATAGAGGCTAAACAAAAAGTAATGGCCTAGAGCCTGCAACTGTCCCACTGGGCTGGGAAAACAAAACTGGAATTCAGAACCTGCCAAGGAAAAGGGGCCTTGGCAGATACTCCAGGCTTTTCCACTGAAACCACAAAGGCCTACACCCTAGGAACAAGGGCAGACTGAAATAGACCAGCCTCACTTGGAATAACATGATCTACATACTCCACCTGGCTTCCAGAATGAAAAACAATGATCTCTGGAGGAAGGTACTATCACCCAGAGTTCTTTGCACAGCAATGTCCAATGTTCAAGAAAGTAGATGAAATGCTAGGAAATTTCACTATGAAACTGGAATCTACATTTTATTTTATTTATTTTGAAAGTATGACATATGTCCTCTTTTATCCCATTAACCCCCTCTGCCCCCCACCCCAGGCCTTCACCACCCTATTGTCTGTGTTCATGGGTTATGAATATATGCATATAAGGTCTTTGGTTGATTACTTCCCACTCAACCACTCTCCCCTACCCTCCCTCTGAGATTCTCCACTCTGTTCCATGCTTCCATGTCTTTGGATCCACTCTGTTCATCAGTTTATTTTGTTACTTAGATTCCATATATGAATGCTATCATGTGATACTTGTCTTTCTCTGACTTATATCACTTAGCATGATACTCTCCAGGTCCCTTCATGCTGTCTCAAACGGTAAGAGATTCTTCTTTTTTACTGCTGCTTAGTATTGCATGGTATAAATGTACCACCGCTTTTTTATCCACTCATTTACTGATCGGCGCTTGGGCTGTTTCCAGATCTTAGCTATTGTAAATTGTGCTGCTATGAACACAGGGGTGCATACATTCTTTCTGATTGGTACTTTGGGTTTCTTAGGATATATGGAATCTGCATTTTAAAACAACAAATTCTTGATTTCTAGATACCATTGCCCTACTAAGGCTCCTTGAAGAAATGGCTGATTTTATGGCTGAGGCAGGGAAAGTATAAGGTGAGCCTAAAAATCTTCTTGTGCCAGAAAAATTACTCAGCAATAAAAACTAAAATAAAAATGATCTACTGAAACAAAATATTAATGTCATAAAATTTCTATGTTGAAAGAAATAAACCTTAAACAAAATAGTACACGCTGTATCATTACATTTACATGAAATTCTGGAATAGGAAAAAAAATGTGGTTAAAAACTCAGATCAGTAATTACATATGGAAGGGGCGAGAGGGACAGACTAGCACTGAATGGGAAGGGACATGAGGGAACTCTCTAGGGTGATGGTAATGTTGCATCTTTTTAAAAAATATATGTTTTTATTGACTTCAAAGAGAGGAAGAGATAGAAATACTGGTGAGAAAAACATCCATCAGCTGCCTCCTGCACACCCCCTACTGGGGATAGAACCTGCAACTTGAGCATATGCCCTGACCAGGAATCCAACCAGCGACTTCCTATTGCATGGTATGACACTCAACCAACCGAGCCACACTGGCCAGGTGATAATGTTATATCTTGATAGAACTTTGGGATACAGAGGTGTATGGCATTTGCCAAAACTCACTGAACTTGCATTTCACTGTATATAAAACTTAATTCCAAAAAAAGAACAATAAACACTGAACTACTTTGTGAAAGACTTGCTTAAGTGTTTCATAACACAGTGTACTGATATCCACAAATTTACTCTGAATTACCTCATCAAATAAAGATGAAATGATAAATGGAGAGATATCTATGATAAAGCCAAAGTAGCAAAATGTTAATAGTAGAATCCAGGTAGTAAGTGCATGTTCACTGTACAATCCTTTAAAGTTAGTTGTAACTTTGAAAAGTTTCACAGTAAAATATTGAGGAGGGTGGTATTTAAAAATAGGCCAAGCGCATTTGACACACACACACACACACACACACACACACACACACACACACCCTTAGACACAAAGTCCACTGATTAAACTGAACACAAAGAAAAAACTTAAATGCAGAGAAGAGAAAAAGGACATGTTAACATCAAAGAAGTCAATTTTCTTTTTTTAAAAAAATATATTTCTTTATTGATTTCAGAGAGGAAGGGAAGAGAGAGAGAAACATCAATGATGAGAGAGAATCACTGATCGGCTGCCTCCTGCACGCCCCCTACTGGGTATCGAGCGTGCAACCCAGGTATGTGCCCTTGGCCGGAATCGAACCTGGGACCCTTCAGTCCGCAGGCTGATGCTCTATCCACTGAGCCAAGCCGGCTAGGGCAAGAAGTCAATTTTCTATACATATAATGGAAGCTAGAATGCAGTAGAATAACATCTTTAAAATGTTGAAAGAAGCCGAAACCGGTTTGGCTCAGTGGATAGAGCGTCGGCCTGCGGACTGAAAGGTCCCAGGTTCGATTCCTGTCAGGGGCATGTGCCTGGGTTGCGGGCACATCCCCAGTAGGAGATGTGCAGGAGGCAGCTGATCAATGTTTCTCTCTCATCGATGTTTCTAACTCTCTATCTCTCTCCCTTCCTCTCTGTAAAAAAATCAATAAAATATATTAAAAAAAAAAAAATAAGCCGTAACCGGTTTGGCACCGGTTTGGCTCAGTGGATAGAGCGTCGGCCTGCGGACTCAAGGGTCCCAGGTTCGATTCCGGTCAAGGGCATGTACCTTGGTTGCGGGCACATCCCCAGTGGGGGGTATGCAGGAGGCAGCTGATCGATGTTTCTCTCTCATCAATGTTTCTAACTCTCTGTCCCTCTTCCTTCCTCTCTGTAAAAAATCAATAAAATATACTTAAAAAAAACTAAATAAATAAATAAATAAATAAATAAATAAATAAAATAAAATAAAATGTTGAAAGAAAATAATGCCCAAAGTATACCTAGAGGACAACCTACTTAAAAAATAAGTTGTTGGGGAGAATCGAAGATGGCGGCATAGGTAAACACCGGAGACTGCCGCCGTAAACAACCATTTCAAAAATACAACTAAAAGTCGGAACGGACATCAACCAGAACCACAGGAAGGCTGGCTGAGGAGAGACTCTTCAACTAGAAGCAAAAACAACAGCAGTCTGACGCACAGAGGAGGCGCAGTGTGGAAAATTTAAAGGTACGGTGGTGCGGTGGTGAGGTGGTGCGCGCGCAAAGCGGGCTGGTGGCTGAGGGCGCGGTTGTCGTTTTCACTCAGGAGTGAGTCTCAGACTCTGAGCTACAGATCCGGGCGAGTCTCTAGGGACCCAGACTCAAACGAGAGAAGCGGGACTGTCTGGCTACGGCCCCTCCGAGGTTTGCAGCGGTTGCTGGGACAGAGAGGCAGAGCCCTTGGGGACGGACTGAGAGCGGCCATTGCTGCTCCCTCCCCCCGCCCTGTTGAGCCCGCCCCGCCCAAGCCCTGCGCACAGACATTTGCCGATCGCCTCAGGCAAGGGCAGGACTAGAGCCTCCCCAGAATCCTACAGCCAGTCGGTCTGCTGGTCAAATCCCTCTAGTGTTAACTACAACAATTAAGGCTTGGCTAGAACAAGACTGCGCACAGAGACCACAAGGGGGTGCACCAAGAAAGCATAAAAGATGCGGAGACAAAAAAACATGACAGAAATGGAGGATATGGAGCTAAGAATCGCAATTTTGAGAGCTTGCCATAAATTTGTGCAGAGCCTCACGAAAACTAATGAGACCCTCGATGCTACGATAAAGAAATTAGAAAGTAAGCATACACGGACTGAAATAAAGAATATTATACCCAATAGCAGACCAGACGAGCACAAGAATCAAACCAAAGATTCGACAAAAAACACCCAATTGGAAAAGCAAAATGAAAAAAGAATCCGAAAGTGTGAAGATAGTGTAAGGAGCCTCTGGGACAGCTTTAAGCGGTCTAATATCAGAATTATTGGAGTGCCAGAAGATGAGAGACAGCAAGATATTGAAAACCTATTTCAAGAAATAATGGCAGAAAACTTCCCCCATCTGGAGAAAGAAATGGACTTACAGGTCCAAGAAGCGCAGAGAACCCCAAACAAAAGGAATCCAAAGAGGACCACACCAAGACACATCATCATTAAAATGCCAAGAGCAAAAGACAAAGAGAAAATCTTAAAAGCGGCAAGAGAAAGAGACTCAATTACCTACAAGGGAATACCCATACGACTGTCAGCTGATTTCTCAACAGAAACTTTGCAGGCCAGAAGGGAATGGCAAGAAATATTCAAAGTGCTGAATACCAAGAACCTACAACCAAGATTACTTTATCCAGCAAAGCTATCATTCAGAATTGAAGGTCAGATAAAGAGCTTCACAGATAAGGAAAAGCTAAAGGAGTTCATCACCGCCAAACCAGTATTATATGAAATGCTGAAAGGTATACTTTAAGAAGAGGAAGAAGAAGAAAAAGGTAAAGATACAAATTATGAACAACAAATATGCATCTATCAACAAATGAATCTAAGAATCAAGTGAATAAATAACCTGATGTACAGAATGAACTGGTGATTATAATAGAATCAGGGACATAGAAAGGGAATAGACCGACTATTCTTGGGGGGAAAAGGGGTGTGGGAGGTGCGGGAAGTGACTGGACAAAAATCATGCACCTTTGGATGAACACAGTGGGTGGGGAGTGAGGGTGGAGGGTGGGGTGGGAGCTGGAAGGAGGGGAGTTATGGGGGGAAAAAAGAGGAACAAATGTAATAATCTGAACAATAAAGATTTTAAAAAAATAAAAAAAAAAAATAAGTTGTTGGACCCTAGCTGGTTTGGCTCAGTGGGTGGAGCATTGGCCTTTGGACCAAAAGGTCCCGGGTTCAATTCCGGTCAAGGGCATGTACCTTTGTTGTATGCTCCTACCCAGCCCAGGCCCTGATCAGGGCTTGTGCAGGAGGCAACCAATCCATGTGTTTCTCTCACATCGATGTTTCTCTCTGTCTTTCCCTCTCTCTTCCACTCTCCCTAAAAATCAATGGAAAAATATCCTTAGATGAGGATTAACAAAACAAAAAAAAAAAAGGTTGTCAGCTTTTTTTCTAGAAGTGCAAAGGACCAGAAGCAGTACTTTGAAGAACAAGTAGAAGGACCTATACTGTCAATTATGCTAATGACACTGTGATACTGGTGTTAAGAAGAGACAAAATGAAGGGGGGATAAATGGTGATGGAAGGAGACTTGACTTGGGGTGGTAAACAAACAATGAAATATACAGAGATGTACTGAAAAATTATATACCTGAAACCTATATAATTTTATTAACCAATGTCATCCCAATAAATTCAATTAAAGAAATAGACAAAACAATGAATAACAGTGTCCAAATATGGACCCACACATATAAGGTCACCTCGTTTGATGAAGTTGTCACAACCGTGGAGTGAAATAATAAATATATGGTGCTCAGTTAAGGGATATCCATATGAGAAAAAAAATGTGCCTTAATCCCTACCTCGTACCGCATGCAAAAATCAATTTCAGATGGATGGCAGATCTAAATGTGAAAGGTAAAACACTAAGACAACTGAGAAAAACATCTTAGCAAAGAAAGTTTCAATAAAATGAAGCACTAACACAAGCTGAATGAGAAAGGTCCAGCCAGATGGAGACTTTAAAAAATAATCCATCAAATCTGGTGATTAACAAACATGACATCAGTGTCATTCAGGAGAAGAGCTTCAGAAAGATGAGGGGAAATCACTGGAGGAGGAGCATGGTAAAGTGGGGAAGCACAACTGAGCTCAAACCATACTCTGCAATCTATTAGCTGTGTATCTCTGGGCAAGTTGCTTACCATATCTCAAATTCCCAATTTGTAAAATAAAGATAATGTCATTACTTATCATGGGTAAAGGGTAATTATGAAATATTTCTAGCACAGTGACTAGTACTAAGCAGTATAAGTGTTACTATTATATGAACTCTGTTCATTTTCACATTCTCATTTTCCACATAAGAAAAGCACCTACCAATATAACCTATGACAGAGAAGACAAGGGGTTGGGGGGAGGTAGAAAAGGGTAAAGAGGGATAAATAGTGATGGAAGGAGACCTGACTTTGGGTGGTGAACACATAATACAATATATACAGATGATGTATTATAGAACTGTATATTTAAAACCTATATAATTTATTAGCAAGTCACCCCAATAAATTCAATTTAAAAATTTTAAATGTAGTGCAGAGTGATGAAAAAATTAAAACTTTATTTTATTTTTTGCCTATTTAAAGACAACAGTGTGAAGAAAAGGACCTTTTCACACACTACTAGTGAAATTATAAACTGGAATAGTACATTTTTGGAAGAAAACTTAGCAGCAGCCATCAGCAAAATGTATGTATCCTTTGACCTAACAATTGTCCTGGAAATGTGAAAATGTACCTAAATGCCCAAGGGCATACAAGAAGGTTCCCTGTGGCATTATCAGAAAACCAAGGAAATGTACATCAGAGAGGACTGTTCAAATAAAATATAAAATACATTATTAAAAAATTATAAAACACAACCACAATATAAAGAGGAAATTATTCCTGCTTTACTTCCTAGCCTTCTCTATCATTAAATTTTTCTTACAGTGAACATTCTCTATTACAATTTTAAAAACATTAAATAAAACCATTTTTCATCTAGTACACTGGTTTTGGAGTATATTCAAAAATTTTTTTAATTCAGTGTTTTCTCTCAAAAGAAACATTTGTTATTTTAGTGTCAAAGTTTAACACATATTAGATTCTCTCTCCTAAGTAATACAATCTCATCATACCAGCTGATGCCTAAATTATTCACTGGCCACTGAACTGGCACTCTTCCATGGCAGCAGGCACTCTGTGAATAACATCCAAGGTGCTGAATTCCATTCACAGGAAAATGCTAAAGACTCAGAAACAAACAGGCACTTACATTTGAAGTGTGTGAGGTAAGGACTGACATCTAATCCATGAGATCATTACATCCGATTAAAGTACATTCATGAGACCATATGCACCTTAAAGACATAGCCATGTTGTTCAAGGAAAAACACTGATAACATCTAAAAGTCCAGGCTTTTACTCAATGTAAAAAAATAAAATCACAAAAGTGATTCTTTTAACCTATGAATAACTATTTAAGTTATAAGCAATTCTAGAATATAGTCCTTCAAACCTATTATAAAATTGCAAATCAGCCCAGTTTATATGGCATTACATATATTACATATTTCACATCTACAATCTATAGAATTAACAAACTCACTTTTCTTTAATCCTCACCCATGGATATGTTTTTATTAATTTTAGAGAAAGGGGGAGAGAAACATTGATTGGTTGCCTCCCATACATGTCCCACTGGGGGTCAAACACACAACCTAGGTATGTGCCCTGACCAGAAATTAAACCCGCCACCTTTTTGTGCACAGGACAATGCTCAACCAACTGAGCCACCCAGCCAGGGCAACACACTCATTCATTCATTCATTTTTGTAATAGAACATTTATTGGGTAAAATACAGCTCCATAATATATGTGTTTACTAAAATGCATGTGGCCCTAGTTGGGTTTGGCTCAGTGGATGGAGCATGCACCTGTGGACTGAAGGGTCCCAGGTTCGATTCCAGCCAAGGGCACATGCCAGGTTGCGGGCTCGATCCCCAGTAGGGGGTGTGCAGGAGGCAGCCAATCAGTGATTCTCTCTCATCATTGATGTTTCTATCTCTCTCTCCCTCTCCCTTCCTCTCTGAAATCAATAAAAATATATTACACACACCAAAAAAAAGTAATGAATGTGTTCAGCTGGTCTAGCTCAGTGGTTAAGCATCAACCTATGAACCAGGAGGTCAGTGTTCAATTTCCATTCAAGACACATGCCCCATTGTGGGCTCGATTCCCAGGAAGCAGCTGATCAATGATTCTCTCTCATCGTTGATGTTTCTCTTTCTCCTTCTCCCTTTCTCTCTGAAATCAATAAAAATTTATTTTAAAAATATGTTTAAAAATTTTGAGGGACAAAGAACCAAACTCTTAGTAGAAAAATAGGCAAAGGACATGAACAGGTAATACACACACACACACACACACACACACACACACACACACACAGAAACTAATGAAAAGGGTTACCAAAATGCGTTGGGTAGGAATGCTGTGGAATGGATGGGGGTAAGGGGATGTCACACTTCTGAGATAACCTTTTGGTATAGTTCTTATTTTTAGATCCATGTTAATGTTTCACATAATCAAATAAATAAACAAACACATGGGGGACCCAGAATGAAGTACAAATAAATTAACTTAATTATATTTTAAATAAGTAACATAATCATACGGAAGGTGGGTAAGAAGAGGATTGGGGAAGAACTAACCTAAATAACTCTGATCAACACAACAGTTTGACCACATACTCCAAGTCTAAGGCTAAGAGGCTAAAAGAACTATAAATAAATGTTGTACTCTAGTTGGCAAATTAGCAGTGGTATAGATTAGCAATTTCAAAACTACTTTAAATGTATTCTAGAATTGAGCAAATAAGTAACATACGTGGATAATGAGAGTCAAGTTTCCCAGTATCAGAAAAGGCATTATAAGGGAAAAAGCTGGTGTGCCTCAATGGTTGAGCATCAACCTATGGACCAGGAGGTCATGGTTCGATTCCCCAGTGAGACACATGTCCAGGTTGCAGGCTCAATCCCCAGTAGAGGGCATGCAAGAGGCAGCCAATCAATGGTTCCCTCTTCCTTCCTCTCTGAAATCAATAAAAATATTTTTAAATAAATAAATAAAGGAAAAAGGAGCCCTGGACAGGTAGCTCGGTTGGTTAGAGCATGGTCCCCATACACCAAGGTTTCAGGTTCCATCTCCAATCAGGGCACATACAAGAATCAACCAGTAGATGCATAAATAAGTGGAAGAACAAATTGGTGTTTCTTTCTCTTTCTTTCTCTCTCTCTCCCCTTCTCTCTCTAAAAATCAATAAAAACATATCCTCCAATAAGGATTAAAAAAAAAAAAAAGACTAGTCAATCCTATTTCCCCTCTGGAGGCTCATTTAGGAGTGATCTCTCCCCAAAAGCCTTCTCTGAACCCTCAGATTGGGCTAAACGCCCTCCTCTGGGTGGCCATAGTACTGTGCACACACCAATTCCCTAGCATTTTGAGACAAACTATTGTTTTCCATTAAGTGATAAAATCATGTTTTAATCACCACTGTACCCTTAGCACCTAGCACAGTGCCAGCAAACAAAAAGGGCTCAACAAAAATTGTGAGCGTGAGTTTGGACCTGTCTGCTTGTATAAGCCTCAGTTTTCTACTTATTAAATAGGAATTCCACCAATTGTCTTACTCAACTCCCAGGGATGAGACATGAGAAACAGGGCAGGAAATATACGTAAAATCACTTGGAAAAATGATGCAGGTTATGTACATAGTTATTTCTATTTATAAAGTAACCCTGTATAAAATATTAGTTATTACTTTGGTGGGGGGGGGGGGGGGTCGGGTCATTCTATGTACCTTTATTTTATTACAGAAACACTGTCTTTGAAACTTAAGGATCTAAAAAGGCATGAGGGGGTGAGAATGCCCTAAACAAAAACTGATAAGCCTAAATTGTTACCTTTACATGCCTTTCTGTCAGCTATTACATGCAAAATAGAACACATTTTTTTACTTCAACAATTGATGATAAATTACACAGTATTAGTACAGTAGCAAAGAATATAACTGCTATACAGCTTACTTTATAGCCCACTTTCTTGTCTCTATATTCTGAAATGACTCAGAACCACAAGCTAAAATCTATATTAAAAAAAAAAAAAAGAAAAAAGATATTCATGACCTGAATGTTGCCACCACACCTCATAAATACAGCACCTTCTGCTGCTAAAACCTTTTATGCATTCAACAGCCCTATGTGTTCTTGACAAAAACCACACTCAAGCAGCTGAATTTAGAACATGCTGACCTTGAGCAAATCAATGCCCTTAGCATGTACTTCTGGCTTCTATCACCACAAGAGCTAGACAGCCTCACCATCTATAGTAGTCAACAATTTCTGGCCACTGTCCCCTGTCTATTTTAAGATATCCCTACTACATTTCTGTGTTGCACAGTTCAAAGAAATAAAAGAACACATGAACCTGTGTTTAAACACAAATAATTTACCTTGGAACCTGGGGTATATGTGTTCCTACTGTGATTAGCTCAAAAAATATTTAATTTGGTAAGTTTCCACTTCCTCCTTTCATTTTTCAAATACAATGTATTTTTAACAAAGAGTAAAAAAAAAAAAAAATCAAGAATAAGACACTTCCATTTATTGCCAAACCAGATTTATAAATAACCTCACTCATAAATTAAGCCAGATTTGGCAATGTTTTCAAATATAAACTACAAAAAATATTTAAAAAATAATAGTTATGTGCTTTTCATGCAAAATTATACTACATATTAAAATAGTATCTAAGGGCTATACTACATTTTCACCAATCTACCTTAATGTTTACTAACTCTTCAAATTCTTGTATTCAATTGACAGAAAGCCCATTTCAAACTTTTTGTGTGTTTTTTTCCCATTGTTTTTAATCAATCAACATCAGGAAACATCAAACAAAATGCTAGCACTAGTTTTTGTTTATTACAAATAAAAACTTCACTTTTTTCTAACTCTAAACACAGAATCAATAAGTTAGCATCGCAATTGTATAGCTTCCGAAATTCAGGTAAATTATTTACTTGAAAAAATATATATAAACAAATTAGAAACTACTAATTATACTTAGCAATTATTCATAGCTTTTTTTTTTCATTGCCAACAGAGCCTAACATTTGTGCAAAGACCTAATGCTAGCAGAAACAAGTATCATAAGATATATAGCATTTTAGATTGCTTTGTAAAGGATTTCCTTTACTCTCTTGAAACATTTTATAAAAAGATAATGTCAAGTATAAAAATTAAATAAAGCTTTTTTTTTCCTACTCTGATCCAAAAGATTTCAAATAAAGAAAAGGAATCTATGTTTCACATGGACTAAATCTGATATGCAGAATAATGCAGGACTTAAAGAAAATGAAGTCATTCACTAACAAACGAACTAAATATAGAGCCCAAGCAGATGGAGCCTGGGGTTTTATATAATACTAGAGGCCCAATGCACGAAATTCATCCAAGGGGCTTGGCCAGGGGTGGGCAAACTTTTTGACTCGAGGGCCACAATGGGTTCTTAAACTGGACCGGAGGGCCGGAACAAAAGCATGGATGGAGTGTTTGTGTGAACTAATATAAATTCAAAGTAAACATCATTACATAAAAGGGTACGGTCTTTTTTTTTTTTTTAGTTTTATTCATTTCAAACGGGCCGGATCCGGCCCGCGGACCGTAGTTTGCCCACGGCTGGGCTTGGCCCTCACAGCCATGGCGGTTGCCTCGTCCCTCGCAGCCACGGCTTTGTCCGGAAGGATGTCCGGAAGGCCATTCAGCTGTCCAGTATAATTAGCATATTATACTTTTATTATTATAGATGCTGACTACTGAAAGCTCTGAAGACAAAATCTATGGAGTATAAAGGGGAGCAAGGGGAAACACCATTATTATTCTCATGCCGGTAAATAAGATTTTAAAATAACATGTCCAGAAAAAAATTAACTAAAAGCTCATCTTATATTTCATTAAATTGAAAATGGCAAGATTTCATTTTTTATGCTGCGTAATATTCCACTGTGTGCACACTTGTGTGTGTGTGTGTGTGTGTGAGACATCTTCTTTACCCATTCATCTACCGATGGACACTCAAACCTAAACTGATCTTATGCTGCTTTATTTATCCGAAGCAGTCTTTTTTCATCACATATACACACAAAATTATTTCATTTAGCGTAACTTCAACATTTATTTAAGAACCAAAGAGTAATTGTCACTTACCTGTAGTACCGAGATTGTAGGTATGTTGAACAAACAGTCTTCGACACGTGACTGGCTGACCCAAAGTCTATTACTTTAACCCTGTAAGGCTGCCGAACAGGATCCACCAACATAATATTCTCTGGTTTGAGATCAGCATGAATTAAACCAAGACTTTTCAATTTTTTCAGTGCAGTGGCCACTTGTTGAAGAATGGGTCGAATTACTTTTAGTGGCAGGGGACTGAATTTATTTTGTTTCAGAAAGTCATACAAGTTTTGTTCCAGCATCTCAAAGACTAAACAAGTATGGTTACGGTGCTGAAAACATTCATAAGCTCGTACAAAGTTATACTCATCGGCATTTTCAGTACTGAGTCTTGCTAATATGCTCACTTCTATCTGCCCTTGACGTGCATAAGAAGGATGATTCTTCAAAATCTTGATTGCTACGATTTCATTTGTCCCTCTTTTCCAGCATTTGACGACCTGGCCAAAAGTGCCTCGACCAAGAAAATCAAGGACTTCATACGTGTTTTTCATGGAGCATAAGACTTCATGCTGTACTAACTGATAGTCACCTTCTCCAGTGGTGCAATTCTGTTTTGTTCCTGTGGTAGTTGTCACAACTGTCACTGGATTTCCCATGTTCGTTTGCAACATTGCAGGAAGTATGGACAATTCATCGACAATCTGCATTGCGCTGTGATTATCCAACTCCTCACTCTTGCGCTTCAATCCACATCGCTGAGGGCCTCCTAGGAAATGTAACCTAGGTCTCCACGCCCCAATCGGAGGTGCCTCCACTTGAGCTTGCTGCGCCTGAGCTGCTATTACCTTTGTAGCACCCGCAGTGTTTTTTAAAACCACAGCACTTGTCTGCAATGAAAAGTTGTGTCCTCGAGGTCTGTTAAATGCTATCTTTGTCTGAAAAGCACTACCCTTTGTGAGAGGATGAGAATTTCCAATGTTTCTACCATTCACGTAGGTCCGTGGGTAGTTTCTTTCCTGGAATACACAACTGCTTGGCTCTACTTTGAGTTTCTTCACACTACAAAAGGCACTTGACTGAGTTTGATAAACATATGGTGGGTAGACCAAGACTTGTGAGGCCATACCTGCAAAAGAAAGAGAAAAAGGACTTATTAATTACAGAAAGTTTAATTTTAACCCTCATAAAGAAAACTTTTAAGGGTCAAATCCATAATTTATAAAAATAATTAAATTCCATCAAGATTTTTTTCTCTTGAAGATGACTGTTGGGGTCCAACCCCAGCAGGTCCAGGGGTCCCCAAAGGTGTGGACGGAGTCGGCGAAGAAGGAATGACACGGAGACAGCATTCAGTTGATCAGCAGCCTAGCCAGGATCTCTAGCCAGGATCTCCAGCCAAGTTCTGTGTTTTATTGTCTTATTACATCTGTATTTATACCAGTTGATTTTAATCCTATCAATTTCTATTCCAAAGGTTGGGCGTTTCTTATCTCCATTCCAGGGAGTAAAGATTATGTAGCTTAAGCGTGATTGTTCGTAGTTAAAGTGATTAACTACCCGCCTGGCACTTAGTTAAGGGGTTTTATTCCCTCCCTAACTTCAGGGAAAAATCCCTACCTGGGGAAACAACCTTTCTCGGAGAGGTGACCTTGGTTAAAACACATAGCGCCAAGAAAGGGAGCAAACATATTAAGAACAGTATGCCATATACGCCAGGTCCCTTGAAACATATGCTGTGCAGATGTTTCTTCCCTGCAGCGACTGTGTCAAACAGCAAGGATGGACCGGCTTCCGGCAGATGATAAGCATTTCAATACCTCTACTTTAGTTAATGCTTCAGCTACTTTGAATGTTGCATAAGTCATTCCTGTACCTGCACCTATAAAAATAGATTCAGAAGCACAGATGATGAAACTCACAGATAGGAATTTCTAAGCCCTGGCCAGGGTGGCTTTAAGAGCATCATCTCATATACCAAAAGGTTATGGGTTCAATTCCCAGTCAGGGCACATGCCAAGTTGCAGGCTCCATCCCCAGCAGGAGGCAGCCAATTGATGTCTCTCTCTCTCACATCAACGTTTTTCTCACCTTCCCCTTTCCTCTCTCTCTCTCAAATCAATAAAAACATATTTTTTTAAAATCAACTAAAAGACATTGTTTAAAGACACACGTATGAAAATGTGATCAGTACTGAAGATTTATAAAGACCTACAAGAAGTAGTAAGTGAAAATAACAACAAAAAAGCAAAAGCCTTTAAAGACAGAAAAACATATTTTTTGCCTAAAGAAAATCTCAAAAATGTTACCTCATAATAAACAGGGACAAAAGACCAAAGCATTAAATTTGTAGCCAACACTTCACAAAAACAAAACCACAACAAAAACTAGCAATACAACCAACAAAAAAAGTCTCCTTGGTGAAAGTTATTTTAGGGAATATTTTCACTCAATTGGAAATAAGCAAATAGCTACATTATATCAAAGTAAACCTTTGAGATTCTGTTTATATAAAAACCTTCCATTCAGATTTCTTTTCTGTACACATCTATCAACTATGCTTCCAGGATATATTAAAAACAAGTAGACACAGGTGCAGTTCACTTTCAAAAGTGAACTTATTACCACTCTTTAAAGGGAGACAGAATGGAACAGGAAATGAAAAATACAGATAAGATTGCTGTATCAGGTACAATGTACCAATGCTTCTCTAATCTGATAGCTTCAAAGCTAACAGAGCTAGAGGGTCACACTATGTAAAAACAGTAACGTTCTCCACAGTTAGGGTGGTACTAAGTTCACTAATGGGAGGATGCATTTTTAGTCAAATTACACAATTATAAATCATAGACTACAAGTGACCTCAGCATGTTATGATCAGCACCAGAGACAAAAAGATTGAAAAATACTGGAAAAAAGAAGTGAGCATGCTAAAAAACAGAAAACACCACTGCGCATGAGCATGCACACATACATGCTTCTTGATCTATTACCAGATCCCCATCCTATTCTGTCTTTACCTGGATCCAGCCATCACTCAGAGCCCTCTCGTTAGCTTCCTCATCTAAATCAAACCCCCAAAACCTGACCTGCCCATATCAACAAAGAATTTTACACTCTGTCCTAAGAATATTATTAACCTCTTCTTTTGATTACCTCCTACCACACAAATGCCCAATATTCTTTGATAAATTCTAGTTCTTGTCCTTCTAGTAAAATAGATTCCAAATTAACACTTCACTTATGTAACACAAAAGATGCTTAGCAGCAAAAGAATCCAAAATTCTTAATCTAATTACAGTGGCTCTCAAATCTTTTTCCTGACTCATCTCAGGTATGATGAGCTTTGAAGAAGTGAAGTACTTTTTGGGGGGAGGTAGTAATCAAGTACTACACTTTTGTTAGAGAAGTAACCCATGTTAGGGAAGGTGATTTTCACCAAAGTATTTTTATGTACACAGCAAATGAATAATTAATTTGATCATTCCAAGAAAGGACTTTTACACATCACTGCAATGACTTTCAACCCTGCAGAATACCTTTTTGAAAATAACAGGGCCGCCCTAACCAGTTTGGCTCAGTGGTAGAATGTCGGCCTGAGGTCGGAAGGGTCCCAGGTTTAATTCCGGCCAAGGGCACATGCCTGGGTTGCAGGCTCAATCCCCAGTGTGGAGCGTGCAGGAGGCAGCCTATCAATGATTCTCTCTCATCATTGTCTCTCTCTCTCTCTCTCTCTCCCTCTCCCTTCCTCTCTGAAACCAATAAAAAAATATATTTTCTTTTAAAAAAGATGCCTGCTAACTTGAGGAATCTCGTTTTCTTTATTACAAAAAAAATATTTATAGCCCTAACCGGTTTGGCTCAGTGGATAGAGCGTCGGCCTGCGGACTCAAGGGTCCCAGGTTCGATTCCAGTCAAGGGCATGTACTTTGGTTGTGGACACATCCCCAGTAGGGAGTGTGCAGGAGGCAGCTGATGGATGTTTCTCTCTCATCGATGTTTCTTTCTGTCCCTCTCCCTTCCTCTCTGTAAAAAAATCAAAACATATTTTAAAAAATATATTTATAAAGTAGAGTTGGTAAGCTACTGCTTTTGCTTTCAATTTGTCCTCGCTAATTAGAAAACTCTCCCTCAGGCCCCCCTGGAGTTCCCAGCACTGTCAGCTTCAGCCCACCAGCACAATCTATTTTGCTTTGTGGGGAATGGATCTCCCATAGCACAGGCTTCCGAGCAAAAAATTCCACAAGAAAGCTTTTCTTTTAACAAGATACAAATAGCACAAACTAAGAACAAAAGATTGAAAAATTTGACTTTATTAAAATTTGAACTTTTGTTTAGTTATCAAATGATACCAGAAATAAAGATAAGCCACAGATATAGTGAAGATATTGGCAACACATATAACTGACAAAAGATCTAAAGAAATCACACTGCTTGGCAAAACTCAGTAAGAAAATAGGTAAAAGATATCAACAAGCAATTTACAAAAAAGGGAAATAAAGGCCAAAAGACTTCTTAAAAGAAAATTCTCAACCTCAACTAGTAATAAGGAAAATAGTAATTAAAACTATGGTAGGATTCCATTTCATACACATCGGAATGACAAAAAATAAGATAATACCCAATGTTGGAGAGTGAGGCATAGAGACTTATATACTAGGGTAAGACGTACAAACACTTTAGAGAGCAAAACTGGAAATGGTCATAATCTAGTAATTCTTCTCCCAGGTATATATCCTGCCTACAGACAGTCTCATAATAAGTACAACAAAACAGGCAAAATAATGTTCACTGTTACACTGTATATAATTACAAAATTTTGAAATAACCTAATTATCACAAAAGGAATTGTCAAGGTGCAGTTTTTTCATACAACACATACAATACAAGTGTGTTTTATACCACAAACATCATATATTTACTAGGGGCCTGGTGCACGAAATTCGTGCACTCAGGGGGTTCCTCAGCCTGGACTGCGCCCTCTCACAGTCCAGGTGCCCTTGGGGGATGTCTGACTGACAACTTAGACCCTCTCCCGCCACTGTGGCGCACACTGACCACCAGGAGGCAGCTCCTGTGTTGAGCATCTGCCCCTTGGTGGTCAGTGTGTGTCATAGTGACTGGTTGTTCCACCATTTGGTCAATTTGCATATTAGCCTTTTATTATATAGGATTTATATACCACAAAAAAGAAAAAATACCAATTGTAAGGGCAAAACATTTATTTTAAAATGTATCACAATTTCAAAGCAGTTAAAATGTAGGAAAAGCTATGCATGTTAGAATTAATCATGTGCAGCAAAATGAATTAGCTGAAGTTACACATATCAACATAGATAAATCTCAAAACAACTATGTAGGGGGGAAAACAAGTTGCAGAAGAGCATGTACCATTTATTATAAAATTAACAGCGACAAATCTATGTTGTGCTTTTAGATATAGTAAGTATGTGGTAAGGTATAAAAACATGTGTGGAAATGATAAAAATGCCAGAAAGAAAGGAAAAAGACTTCAATTATATGTACTGTTATTTTGCACCCAGGATGGCAGTTGCATGAAAATTAATTCTATTACTCTATACTTTCATAGCCAAAATTTACATTATTTTTTTTTATTTTTTCTATTTCAGAAAACTTTTGCAAGTTGTTTTATTTACAATGCCAACTTTTAAAAGGTCACTAGACCTTTTAACTGGACAATAAACTAGGCAGAAATCGCTTTGCAAAAAGAGGGAAAGCCCAAAATGCCACTGTTTATAGAGAACCCACAATTCAGTTTTATCCAGAGCAACGAAAAAAGAGACTTTCGATCATATTGGAAGAAACTAAGCCATATGTTTGGAATCTAAACCCAAACTACACATGCAATGAGGACAATATTCTGCTAATACAATTGATTTGCACTTGTCTACTGTTTGTCTTATATTAACAATTGAAACAGAGCACTGCACTAGTATTTGGAACAATCCTTACAGTGTTCCAGTGCCAGGCACAACTTCTCCTTCTCTTCACACCACTGGTTCTCTTTGCTGTACCTGGGCTTCCTCTTCTTCAGTAAAGTCCCTTTTGATATGCAAGGTCTTGTAAATCTCTTCAGGAGTTTTCCCCTTGAGCATATTGGCAACAGTTTTGCATGTAACATCAAGCAAACCTTTGATGTCTAAATAGTTTGTAGCCAGAGTAAGTTCAACAAGTGTTCCTTGGTCAACTTTGAGGAATTCGTGGTCCCAAACAGGGATATCATCTGTTCGCTTTTTTTTGTTCTCATCATCCTCAGGAGGAGAAGGGTCATCTTTGTGGTGGGTGCACCACTGAATGACCTTTTTTAATATTTGCATTAACATTTGGTAGAGGAACTAGGTCATCATCACCTTCATCACGCATTCCCAACTCTTCTAACATGGTCTTGATAGTCACAGATTGTTTGGCAATTTCAACATCACCTTCAAATTTCTCTCCATCAGAAGGCTGCAACTTCATTGAAGGCATGATGCTAGTCTCAAGGAGAGAGCAGGCAGAGGCTGACGAGAGCAGCGATAGTGAGGCAGCATCAGCAGACTCAAGAGAGAAAAGCCACTTACCATTATTTTTAAATGAAGGGGGGGAGGAGGGATCTATCAAATAACGGAACCTCTTTAATTGTATCTTTTTAGTTTCAAAAAATATATAACCAACCATTTTAGATATTTTATTAGCATATTCAATTAGCCATACTCTATTTCATTCCATTTATATTTCAATTTTCAATTTTTTTTAATTCAAATCAAGTAAAGACATTTAGGAACAGGAAGAATTTAGCAATAAACATTTTTAAAAAAATATTTATTGTTGAAAGTATTACAGATGTCTGCTCTTTTCCCCCATTGACCCCTTCTAGCCTGCTCTCTCCCGCCCTCCCCCCCAACTAAATAAACATTTTTTTTCATCAATGAGCTCCCAGCAAGAGGCAACGATATGTACATATATAACAACACTGAGGGCAATAACATAAGGATGCAGGTAGCAAAGAAAAGGGGATGATTAACATGTGCCCTAAAGGAGCACAAAAAGGGTTCAGTAAAAAGTTAACCTAAAAGTTAAATTTGGAAGGTGGTGGGAAAAAGTCTGCTATGTAGGAGAGGATATTTCTCGCAGTACAAACCAACAGCACATGTAAGGACAGAGACTAATGAAAAACATGACATACTGGCTAGAACAGTACCCACAATTTATGGTTGGCCAAATCGGACCCAGACTATTTTTGTATGACCCACAAGCTAAGAATGGTTTTTACATTTTTAAAGGGTGTTTTTTTTTTAAGTATGCAACAGAGACCACATGTGGCTTGCAAAGCCTAAAATATCTGCCAACTAGCCCTGAAAGAAAGTTTGTCAATCTCCACACAAAAACGTAACTTGCCAGTGGAGAGGGAGCTAGAGAAAAAGATGGTCCTTGAGAAGAAAGACAACTTTAAAAAGACATCGTAAAAGAACCTTGTCTTCCAGGCTTAGCCACAGTCAAATTAAAAAACAGAATCATATTTGTATTTTTAAAGGATTACTCAGGCAAAGCTGTGAAGGATCAACGAGAAAGGAGTAATAATGGAACCGTGGGAAGATTATAGTAATAGTCCAGATAAGAGCTGATCAGAGCCTGAGCAAAGGCATACACTAAGGGGGTGAAGTCCAAAGTACTGATTACCAACAGGTAGACAGAAGGAAGAACCACAGAACTTGGTGAGGAGTAAGAAAGGAAGGAACTGACACAACCATGTTTCTGGCTTTAAAAAAATGATCACTAAATAATACAAAAATTTTTTTTTAAAAGCAGAAGGAGAATTTAGAGGAAAAATTGAACTCAATTTTAGATGCTGAGTTTGAGGTGCCTTGTGACTTAGCCTGAGTTCCCTTAAATGTAGAATCTTAAAGAAAGACCTCAGGGAGTTTACTTGGGAAGTTATCTCACAGGGCAAAAGTGAGGTATCTGGGGAATAAGTCAGAAAAAAAAAAAGGAAATTATAAATGTAAAGGAATGATAGAATTAAAAATTTACCATTTGGCAACAATCATAACTGAGTCAAGCAAGAATTACCAATGGATGCAAAAACTGGTGGGTGAAAGTTTGAATAACAGTTTTTTGGGAGACAATTCAATGTGAGTCTCTCATGTCTTGCAAGTAGAGACACTGACTGCCTTTGTTCTGGAGTCACTTCTGAAAGATGTTCATATACTGAACAGCCTTGGAAGTAGAAATAGTGTTTTCCTCCTGAGCAAAGGGCAGGCTGTCTAATGTCCAGTAAGATAAAGATAATGACTCTCTTGGGCAAATGTCAGGCAGGCTTACTTGCCCCTTATATAAAATTCAAGTTTCCTAAACCTGGGTTCCTCTCCTACAACGTGACTCCTTTTGTGCAGGGGTCACCTGGTCCTGTTCACATCACCCAGTGGGAAGTGAGTTGGGGGACAAGGCAAATACTGACATACTGACTACATTGCTATTACTATGAGTAAGAAAGTCCTTTATCGCCTATCTGCTGCCAGCATCCATGGCTAATTTGTTATCTTGCAAGACCCTTCAGAGTTCTTGACATTTACACAGCTTCAAAATACACCCCCACAAGATAGGTATTAATCAAAAAGAAGAAACCAACAGATGCCACCTTTACCAAATGATCAATGTTAACATCATGTGCCTCCTGATATGATGAGCTAGCAGCAATACACTTCACTGTGATATTTCTAAGCACAAGAAGACAAACAAATCCAAATTGAGGGCCATTCTTAAAAAACACGTAGCGTTAGTCAAAATGTCAATGTCAGGAAAACAACACAAAAACTGAAACACTTTACAGATTACAACAAAACTAAGGAGACATAAAAACTTGTAGGGAAAAATTGGGTAAAAGGATATCATGTCTGTAACTTACTCTCAAAAAGTTCAGGGGGGGGGAATACAATGTAAAGAGAAAAGGTAAATGCGAATGGGGTAAAATGTTAATGTTTAAAGAACTTAGGTTAAAGATATATAAGAATCCTTTGTACTATATTTTAACTTTTCTGTAGGTCTGAGCTTTTTGTCAAGTGATAAACAAAAAGAATATGAGTGACAGGCATAAAACAATGTTTTTTTTGCACAAGGCTGCTCTTCGAGGGTTATACACTTGGAGATGAACTGCTGAATATGTTAGGCAAGCCCAAATCACCTAAAATCTAGAATGATCAGGCATACAATGAGTCCCTGGGATCCATCTTCTGCCGTCATTAATAAAAAAGTATTCATAAGCTGTAAAAGAAAATCTTTTCATTTAAAAGTATTACTTAAATTCACAGTAGCTTTTGGAACTTTTGATTATTATGTAATTTTCTCATCAATAGAGACTAAAATTAGAATTTCACTATGTGATCCAATAAATTTGATAATAAAAAGGCCTTTTCATTCTTGAAAGGATAGAAAACCCCAGTATAGTCTATACAGGGCTCTACAATAGGACTTAGAAAATGGAACTACATAACTAGCAATATTCAGATAAT
The DNA here is from genome assembly GCF_000147115.1 of Myotis lucifugus. Taxonomy (NCBI): domain Eukaryota; kingdom Metazoa; phylum Chordata; class Mammalia; order Chiroptera; family Vespertilionidae; genus Myotis; species Myotis lucifugus. The sequence goes on along the minus strand of NW_005871266.1, from coordinate 1,084,265 downwards.
AAAAAGTAGTTTCTAGTCACACTATTTTATTTCTAAATTTCTTTGTAATTTGAGAGCATATTTACAAAAGACAAAGTAACATGTCTTGTTAGAATAAAAGATGGGATATATAATAAAATAAGATTTTACTGTGAATAGTAAATGAGTTTAACTCTTCACTGGCCATTTAAATCTCAGTATTTTAAATACCTGTATCATTAACAGGTTGTTTTACCAGTATTCTATCCAGGAAATTAGTTACACTAACACATTTCACATAAGAAATATTTTCACATAAATCAACCACCACATGCTGTAAAACTTCATAAAATAAACCTGCTGTCTGAGATGCCCACAAAACATTTATTTGAAAACACTAAAGTCTTGGGTATTTTCCATCAGCATTGTGAACAAAGCATCTCAGGAATGTGTCGACTATAACACAAAATCAGCATGTTAAATAACAAGCTTCATCTGACTTAGCAAAAAATTCTAGCTTTTGGAACAGAAAATGACCTGTTGGGTATTTCAAAGCTGCTAGAAATTACCCTGCCAATATAAATCTTTATTTAAGAAAGGCTAGAAGGAATTAATTAAAAACAATATTCAAGGACTATTCTTACTACAGCATATAATTCCCTAGAATTTTCCACACCATATAATATCAAAACTCAGAAATGGAAATACTGACTGAAAAGCTGACTAAAAAGTTCACTCAAAGCACTCTCTTCCTTGAAATAAACTTTAAGCTTAACAATTCAAATCTAGTTTATAAAACTTAAGTACAAAAGAACATTTTATTTCAATTCAACACAATACCAATGTCTACCAGTAGGGGTGGGGAATGACTGCTTTGCAGATATTTCAAATAAAATAGGATGCTATGATAAAGCCAGAAAAAATAAGTTTTATAACTTTGGGTTATGACAACTCCCTTAACAGAAAGCCAAACGATTTCCTTTCTACTTTATAGGAAATATGTCCCCAAAACCACCACGAGCCTTGGTCCGTTTGCCTCATTGATTAGAGCGTGGGCCTGCAGACCAAAGGGTCAAGGGCACATACCTGGGTTGTGGGTTTGATTCCTGGCCCCATGCAGGCGGAGGTGGGTCCAAGGCAACCAATCAATCCATGTGTCTCTCTCAGGTGGATGTTTCTCTCTCTCCCCCTTCCCTCCCCCCCTTCCACTCTCTCAAAACACACCACGAAATTTTTATTTACTTTAAAAATCCATGTAAAGATACGTATGAAATATTAAAGACGAAGAAAGCAAAGGTCAAATAATCCTTACCAGACCACCTCCGAAACCAGTGATGGCGAACCTATGACACGCATGTCAGAGGTGACACGCGAGCTCATTTTTTTGGTTGATTTTTCTTTGTTAAATGGCATTTAAATATATAAAATAAATATCAAAAATATAGATCTTTGTTTTACTATGGTTGCAAATATCAAAAAATTTCTATATGTGACACAGCACCAGAGTTAAGTTAGGGTTTTTCAAAATGCTGACACGCCAAGCTCAAAAGGTTCGCCATCACTGTCCTAAACCAATCTACTTTTTCCCCCCTTTTAATCCTTAAAGAAGGATATGTTTTTGTTGATCCTTTTAGAGAGAAACATCAATCAGCTGCTCTGGCAGGCACCCTGACCAGGGGTGAAACCCCAAAACCTAAGTATGTGCTGGAGCTGGTACGGAACCGCAACCTTTTGTTGTAAGGGAGGATGCTCCAACCAACTGAGCAACCTGGCAAGGGCCTAATCTACCACTTGAAACAACTCAAATCAACAGGGGAAGTTCAATCCTAGATTAATAATTTGATCAAATGTCCAATCAATGTTTCTCTCTCTCCCTCCATCCCTCCCTCTCTCTCTATCTCTCTCTTCCCATTTCCTCTCTCCAAAATCAATTTTTAAAAAACTTAAAGTTTCAAACATAAACAACAATAAAAATGAGTAAGGCTCTGGCTGGATAGCTCAGTTAGTTAGAGCATCAACCCAATACACCAAGGTTACATATTTGATCCCTGGTCAGAGCACATATAAGAATCAACCAATAAATGTATAAATAAGTAGAACAAAAAATCAATGTTTCTTTCTCTTTCTCTCTGAAATCAATAAATTTTTTTTTAAAGAGAGAAATGAGTGAGGACACAAAAGAGGAAATACAGAAAAAGAAACCAATTTGGAAATAAGGTAGTCAATTCAGTTTGAGCTACCTGTTGGGGAGAAATAATGAGATCATAGTTCAAAAGATGAGCTAAAAGCTCATACTTGAATAAGTTATAGTAGAGATTATGCAATCATCTGGAGAAATACATAAGCTATAAATGAACAGAAAAATACTGCCAAGGGCTGAGAAGTGAATAGAAATTTAGATAGGGGCTATAGTACACATTTAATAAATTTGGAAGAAAAAGAAAAGAGAAAATAGGTCCGGAGACTTAAGGAGGCCCAATTAAAAGATGGCCACTTAAAATCTTAGATACCTTTTTAAAAGGTTGAAGAAAAAAAAGACCAAGGAATAAAAAGAGGGGACTTGACATTACCGGAGAGGCTCAAGATGCTGAAAAACACAATTCAGTATGAAATCCACAACAGAGAATGGGGGGTAATCCTGGAGGGAAAGGGATGTTGCTTTCCTGAGAAAGTAGTGAAAACACAATGTGTACTGGTAGAAGTTACCTTCAGACATAGAGGGTTGGAAATCTGCAGGAAGTTCATACCTATTGGCCTGTATGAGGGAAACAGACTCATCTGCTACAAGTAAAAGAGGTGAGGAGCAGAGTGGGTTTTGAGAAGTCAAATGTATATATGACACATTCACAAGCACCAGGTCAGATACCTGTCAAGCTACTCATAAAGATTTTCTCCATGGAATAAGGGAATAGGTAGAATGTAGCATGCCTGTATTTGGTTACTTTTATTATAATAATATATTTGATTCCCCAATGTCTTAGGCACTTTAGGGATACAGAAATCTTTTAAGACATGGTTTTCGACCTGAAGAAACAGTTCAGATACTATTTTACATTTTTAAATGTAACCTTTTCCTCAAATGTAATATTGTTACCTTCTAATAGGTTATAAATTGAGGTATTTCGTTTTCTTCAAATCAGAGTAAAGGGAAACAATTTTACACATTTAAATGTGAGATGCTTTAAAGAGATTTTGCAAATTACAGAGTAACCACTAGAAATACTTTCAGAAATGCCATGCTAAGCTTAGGGCATTTTACAAGGCAAACATTTCAACTATTTTGTACTCAAAAGCTATTGGTAAACCAATTGTGTTACAGTCTTTAACACCCTAAGTTTTGATACAGAATTCCATTTTAAATATACATGTATAAAATATTAAAATTTTTACTAATTATCATATTTATTTTAAGAATATATAATATAAATTTATAAGTGGTTCTTATTATTATTATTATTATTATTATTATTATTATTATTATTATTATTATTATTATTATTATTAATATTCAATAAAAATAAATATTCATACTAAATATCTTCTTTTTAGTC
>NW_005871266.1:1078123-1080592 GCF_000147115.1 Myotis lucifugus | reverse complement strand
TAGCTAGTAATTCCAATATTCCTTAAACGTACGCTAAAAATGGAGTTCTTCTACCCTATTTTTCCCTTTCTATTTTCTTTCCACAGGTCAGCACAGAAATGAGGTTTGAAAAGCACTACATCCCAAATTTAGAAGAAAAGGTAATAATATAATTTTAGAAAGGCAAACCTATTAGAATTTTCTCAGGCAATGAATTATGCCCAGAAGGAAAAGAACTGAATTATTAACTATATATGAGAAATATGACCTTTTCCTTGATTTATTTAAAATTTTATTTACTGATTTTGAGAGAGAGAGAGGAAGGGAAGAAGTGAGGGAGGGAGGGAGAGAGAGAGGGAAATGAGAGAGAGGATAGGGAGAGAGGGAGGAAAAGGGGGAGAGGGAGAGGGAGGGAGAGAGAGAGACACATCAATTTGTTGTTCCACTTATTTATACATTTATTGATTGAGTCTTGTATGTGCCTTGACCAGGTTTCGAACCAGCAACCTTGGTGTATGAGAATAACACTCTAATCAACTGAGCTACCTGGCCAGGGTGATCTTCCCCTTGATTTAAATTAATATACAGCATGTCTTTGTAAGACCTTTAGACTATTAAACTGGTTATAATTTTATTATCACCAAAATAAAATTCATAGATTTTTTTAAATGGTTTTTTTTTTTTTTGGTTTTGTGGTAAGAGTGGTGACACACAACATTAAGAAACTGAACTATTCCTGGTAACTTTAAATATCTTCTATTTAACAAAATGAAATGAAGTCTTATGAAATTTGATTGTGCTATATTTAAATGATTCTTTTCCTCAGATATAAAAGAAAATTGCCAGTACTTAGCTAACTTCACCTACTACTTGCTCAAAGCAGGGATTGTGTCTTAACTCTCTTCATTCATAGCACAGAAGTTTCCACTTAGTGACATTCAAAGATGTACTAGATAAAACAGTTTTCATACAAATATTTTATAATTTTTCTACCCAACATTAACATTTTTTTCATTTGTGGTCGGTCAGTGATCCAGCTATAACGAAATACTTAAAGTATGCTCAACAGGTTAAAAATCTAATATTTTTAACCCAATACTACTCTTAATTAACTAAAATATATGAAACTACAGTCCTGGCCGGTATAGCTCGGTTGGTAGGAGCGTTGTAGGATCAAGAGTTCAATTCCAGGTCAGGGCACATACTCAGGTCACAGGGTTTGATCCCGTCTAGGCATGTATGAGAGGGAACCCATCCATGTTTCTCTCTCTCCTTTTTCCTTCCTCTCTCTCTAAATTCAATTAAAATATACCTTCAGATAACTATTAAAAAAATAAACAAAGTAAACAATAGGAAATTACAACTAATATACTGCAGAGATACTTGTACCTTCTCCACTGAAACTGATTACAAGGTGGCCCAAAATATGTTTTTGTTTTGTTTTGAGAATGTAGTGAAGAGTGGCAGCATAACCTGTAATTTTCCATTTGTCACTATACTCTATATAATATTTCCATAGAAATTGTAACATATTACATACTTAAGTCCTCAGAAGCATTAATTTAAATTATACGTTAGAAGAAATGTCTCTAGAAAGTCAGGTTCAATTTTCAATATGTTATCACTTTATCTAACTTATTAACTATTTAACACTGTAGCATTATATATCTAAAGTCGTATAGTTTACCCAACCTACAAGACTCTCGTTGTATTATTAAACAGATAACACAGTCAAAATACATGCAAATAATTTTCAGGCCTTTAAATAACTGCTTTATAAGTAAACATTTTCTAAGCAAGTTTGCTATTTTATTTTTATTTTTAAAAAACTGTAAAATAGTTTTTAAACTATTTTTTAAAAAGTAGGAAGAAACTGAAGAAGTTAAAGTTAATATAAATGTTTTTTAGTAAGTCAAATACTTTCGAAAGATTTCTAAACTGTAATAATTGGCTAGTCATATATGGCCAAGTTTCACATTGTTTATCATAGCTTAAAGACAATTTTCTTGATAAGCCATATGTAATCAACTATAATTTATAATAAATGGCTACAAAATTTTAAAGAGGGGAGGGAGTGACTCATATTGTGTTCATGTGATTATTTCAATATCATAATTTTTTCATACTAGAAAAGATGCTTCAGCATTAACAATTATGCAAAAAAAAAATGTATCTGATCATCCCTGCCATCCTTTATTTTCAAGGTAACCAAGAGTTATAACCTAAAGGATCCATCTTTCACAATTTAGGTCCTTACCTTTAGGAAAAAGTACAGCTCAAATGACCAAAGTACTTCATTTTCCTTTATTATTATTCTCTATTAAAAGAAAATGACAAAACAGCAAAAAAAATACAATATAAAAAGTGTATCTGGAAACCTACTCTTTAAAAGAAGAAATGTTTATCTCAAAAGGTAAAAATGAACTGTGTGACTGATATCAGAGAGGTCAGGGTTTGAATTCAGTTTGAAAAACCTAGATTTATATATGA
>NW_005871266.1:1073562-1076356 GCF_000147115.1 Myotis lucifugus | reverse complement strand
AGATCAAACACCCTTAAATCTATATATTGCTACCTACAAATTCAAATGTTAAGTTGCAATGGGACGACATTTTCTGTCTCTGAATTAACTACCAATAATGCAATTCTAACTGACCATATCATCACTCTTAGTGAACTACTAGACTGAGAACAGCATATTAAGAAAGTTAACTCCTTTACCTTTACCTTAAATTAACTTCAAAAGTTACCAAAGTAAGTCATTCAGACATTCAAATGGAAAATAACAGCCTTAGCTGGTTTGGCTTAGTGGATAGAGTGTCCGCCTGCAGATTGAAGGGTCCCAGGTTCAATTCCCGGCAAGGGCACGTGCCTGGGTTGCAGGCTTGATTCCCAGTAGGGGGCATGCAGGAGGCAGCCAATCAATGGTTCTCTCTCATCATTGATGTTTCTATTTCTCTCTCCCTCTCCCTTCCTCTCTGAAATCAATAAAAATATTTAAAAAAAAAAAAAAAAGAAAATAACATGCAAACAAGTATTTCATTCAATGGATGGGAAGTAGTATTTCAGCACTCTGAAATTTACATTTGTCCCATACTCACTTCCATATATAGGCGTGTCCCCCAAAAATGTATACACAGACTTTGAATAATTACCAGTATAAAGGCAGTGTTTACTAAAATACATTTTATTTTCAAAACTGAGCTATCAGTTGTTAAAGTGTGTAAACATTTATGGGGACACCCTGCGTATGCCTTTAGTGTTCATGTATGAAATATTAAAAACAAAAGCTGAATAAAGAAGTGCATTTGACAACTGTTGCTATTTTAAATTGCAAGGGGGCTTTCAATTCCTCATGTTAAACAAATACTTATATGCCCTGCCATACTAGCTACAGCAACCTACCTCTGTAATTTGCACCCTATTTATGGCATCCCATGACGAAACATCCAAAAAATTAAAATAGTATGATCTGAAGCTTCTTTTCAAGCATGTTTACAAGAATTATCATCTCACCAAAACCACCCACTTTTATGTGACTCTAAATCTCCATGCCTAGAAGCCAATGACTGGTTTACAAGCAAGATAATGACTAGTTCACTGGAAAAGGTATTATGACAATAAACTAAGACTGGCTCACCATGTTATGATCTGCTTGCCTAATATGTATGTTTAGCTACTGTAGTCAGCAATGTCCAAATATAAAATTGAAACATTTAATGGCTGGTTCTGTTCTAGATTTCAAGCTCATCTTACCTTTTTAAAGCATGGTTTGAAACTAAGAAATTTTTTTAGTAAGTATTTTCCCTAGAATAGAAAAAAAAATTACAAAATTGTTATTCAATTTTCCCATAATGACAAAAAATAAAATGTCCAAAATCTCAACTATTTCAACACACCTCTACCTTAACACAATTAAAAACAAGTAAGTTTAAAAAAAATAAAAGAAAAATAATCTTCAAACAGGTTAAACATTATATCCCCAAAATAAGCTTTCAAAAATGTATGAATGCACCCATAAGTATGCCATGAAACGCCTTGTTGCACGAAATGCCTTGCCGATTTAAGCATAAAGAACTTTATTTGGTTGGTTACATTTCAGTTATTGTTAAATGACATGAAGGCATAAGGTACCAAACAAAACTATGAACATGTCTTTTTTAAAGATCAGTCATATTTTGTTTACTTAAGTAACATGTTTAATCATGACCTATCAAAACCTTATCATGGCTCATTGTATAAAATTAGCACTGAGCTTGCAAACATAAGCAGAATCCAGACTTATCAAACATATGGTGAGGCTTGCCCAGCTTCTGAAAAATTAAACGAGAATGCAGGATCAACATGTTTTAGTTGGGACCAAACAAAACCCACCGGCTCTGCTCAAAAGTTTCCATCAAAAATATGATGGGGGGTGGGGGGGCTCTTAACATTTTAGAAAGCACAGCAATTAAAACTTTAAAAAATATATGAAGTGGCTCGATGAGTACTTCCACTTCAGAAGCTACAGGTAACAGGCAAACACCTAAAAATATTTTTAAAAATATTTATAAAAAAGAATTCAGCCGATCTCCCAACTACTAGAAGGCACACACACAAGCACAGGCTGGTGGTTCACCAGCTTCCCTTCCCGGCCCTGTGCCAGAGAGACATCCAAGTTGACAAAAGAATTCACCGTACGATTTCCCTGCAAACTGAGCAATAACCTGAAAAACTTCACCGTTGCTACTAGGAGCTCTTTATAATTAGAAGCAGCAGCGACCCGACAGGTGGAAAAACAAATTCTGAGCAGGGCCGCCAGCGGTGGTGAAAACACGGCTCAAGGACTGGACGTGCGGGGACGACGCGGTCTCGGGTCCAGGTCATATTCACACACACACCCTTCCCTCGCGCAGAAATAAGACGGGAAACAACAGGCTTCGCCGAGAACCACGTACCATGTCAAACCCGCCTCGTCCCTCCCGACGGGAACACAGACATGCTCGTCGCCGGTCCTGCCGCCACGGCTCCCGGCGCCGCGAAGGGGGAGCGGGCGGCCGCCGCCGTAACGAGACGCCGGCAACAGCCCCGCCGCGCGGCCGCCACGCCTTCCGCGGGCCCCGCAGGGGACGCGGGGCGGCGGATCACATTTCTCCTCCCCAACGATCACACGCACTCGCGTCCCCCGAGCGGGCACCCTCCACGCCCGCCGCTCGGCGACGCTGCTGCTGCCGGCCCGGGCCCCACGGCCAGGACGAAGAACATCGGCCGGGCGTGCGTGCGTGCGCGCGTGTGCCGTTCTTCCAAGGAAGGAAAGACAAGGTGTCCGCGGCGACGGCCTCAGGCTGCGGTGGGGG
>NW_005871266.1:1064974-1072232 GCF_000147115.1 Myotis lucifugus | reverse complement strand
GCCTTTGGAGACCCTGTAGTCAGTATCCCGTTCTACCCCTTCAGGATCTGTTTGGGGGGTTTTCTGGGGTCGTTTTTTGGTTTTGTTTGGTTTGTTTTGAAGCTCCAAAAATAAGGAAAGGGGGAATGCTCAGTCGAGTGAACAATCCCCATTTCACATGGGTCCTTCCCGCCTCCCCGTCCCAAAGAGGCAAGAACATGGTGCAGTCGGGCTGGAGGACAGGGGAGAGCTCCTCCCGGAGACTCTCCAACAGCCCCTCGAGGGTCCAAACGCCGGCAAATGCGAGGCTCACCCGCCTCTGTGGACGCGTCTCCATCGAGTCGTCGATTCCACTCCCAGAGATGAGTTTCCTCCCTCCCGGAGACGGGGACACCAACAGAATGGCCCATCTCAAGCAACGTAATGATGGAACTGTGGAATTTTAGACATGAAGGAACTTGGAGGTCTTGGGTACAAACTCCTAAGCTAGGACAGGGGTTCCAGAAACTGCGGGTGACCCGCCCAAGGTGACTCGGCAAAGCCCTGGTCTCTCCCTTTCCGTAGGCAACAACCGACCTGAGAACCTATCATCCCCGGGGATTGTTGTGGCTTTTTAAATTGTTTCCTTTTGTTCTGGATTAATGTTTAACTTTTGGGGAATGGAACACCTTTCCCTGAGCAGTGGAAATGCCCTTTGTTCCCTTCATAATCTTCCCTGGGAGGACTGAATCTACCACATACCTATTTGTCCGCAGACATTTCCTTCCCCCGCCTCCCCCTCCCCAGACATTGTGTTGCAGAACTGGGCAGGGTAAAGGGAGTGGCAAATCGGCGCATACTTAATGCTAGTTTTATTCTCGGCTGCTTTCAAACTGGGAGGAGAATATTTTGGAGGATGCCTTTAAAAGAGCTAAGTATGCCCTGAGGCAGTTGCAAATACGCTTTTCAAGTGACAGTTGTTTTCTTCACGTTAGGGAGAATAACCACTTGAAAAGTCTTCCAAAATAGAAAAACATTGAGTGTCTCTCAGAGAGAACAGCATGTTAGCCATTCCTTTTTACTTAGTATTTATTTATCTTTGATTTTTTTTTGTTTTTATTGATTTTTAGAGAGAGAGAAGAAGGTAGGGGGAGAAGGGAGAGAGAGAAACATCAATAGGTTTGCCTCTTGCACACCCCCTACTGGGGATCCAGCCTGCAATGCAGGCATGTGCCGGGTCTGGGAATGGAACCAGCAACCGCTTGGTGCATGGGTCTATGCTCAACCACTGAGCCACACCAAGCTGGCCTACTTTTGATTTTTTAAAATATATTTTGTTCATTTCATAGGGGAAGGGAGAGAGAGATAGAAACATCAATGATGAGAATCATTGATCGGCTGCCTCCTGCACGCCCCCTATTGGGGATCCAGCCCGGAACCCTGGGCATGGGCCCTTGATTGGAATTGAACTCAGGACCCTTCAGTCCACAGGCCCAGGCTCTATCCACTAAGCCAAACCAGCAAGGACTATTTTTGATTTTTTTAAAGCAAGAGTTAAAAGAACAGAGAATAAGTTAAACAGGAAAAATATTCCACTAGAATTTCAAATTTTCAGAAATTTTGCAAAACACTTCTCTAGATCACCTCTAATGGAAGGCTTCCAATTTACCTGTTTTGTGGCATTGCTACATCTATGTAGAAGCTGAAAATTGAGATTTTTTCCTCCCTTACAGTCCCTGACATTGGTACTTGAAACACCGACACATAAATTTCAGGAAGGGATTCTGTCTTTATTTCATTTTTTTAACCATTGCATTGCCAGTGCCTAAAACAGTGATTTATACTTGTCTTTAGTAAATGTTGCTAAATAAGTAAATGAACACTATTAATTCAAGTTGTTCTCTAAACCTATCATCGCCTAACAATCTCTTTACCTCCAACCTTTCTTCTTTAATCCATTCTGAACATCAACATCCAGAAAATTTTTCAAAACCCCTGATTTAGCCATTTTATGAAGTTTGCAAAAAAGAAAAACAATTTTGGTGCGCTCTCTCCCAGGGCAAGCCCACGCCTTTTCTCCCCTTCTTCCCATCCCCCTCCCCACCACCCCTCCCACCCACCGCCCTTTACTTACCTCTCTCCTACTCTCCCAAGGGCCCTTATTTTTATTTTATTTTTAGGGCCCTTATTTTGCCTCTAACTTTCTAAGTAAACTTTATCTTGTAGTTTGAAAAAAATTGAGTTTTCATAGTGTTTTTTTACCTGCAAGATGCAAAAGCTGGGGCGGGGGGGAGGGGGGCATAGAGATTAGAAATTTTGAAAAACTGAAAGACAGTTTTTAGTCAGAGTGAGGATGAATCAAAGCAGACGAGGGTAGAGGGAGAAGCAAAGGCCAGATTGTGATTTATGAATTTATTCTACCAGCAAAGGAAGCTATTGATTTATGAGGGGCACGATATGATCAAAGAAGACATTGGTGCCCTGGTCAGTATGCCTCAGTTGGTTGACTGTCATCTCATGCACCCAGAAGTTGCTGGTTCGATTCCCAATGAGGGCAGTACCCTGGTTGTGGGCTCAGTCCCCAGTGGGGGGCAAGCAAGAGACAGCAAATTGATGGTTCCCGTTCATGGATCTTCCTCTCCCACTCCCTTCTTCTCTCTCCCTAAAATCAATTTTTAAAAACTTAAAAATAAAAAATAAAAAGACCTGGGACCTTTCAGTCCGCACCACCGATTTTTCACTTTTTTGTATTTTTTAATTTTGCCTTTCAGTAACTTTCAATCTCATTCAGAGTAAAAGCTGAAAGCCTTACAATGGACTTTAAATGGTCTATGAGACCCTGGACGGAACTGGCCCAAAGGGAACTCACCTGCTCTTTGTGTCCTTACTCTGCAACCTTTTCTCAAACTCCACTATCGCTCTGACCTCAGGTACCTGGACCACTCTCTCTGCCTGGAACATGCCAAGTGTTCACCTACATCCTTTTCAGGTCCTTACTCAGATGTTACCTTCTCAGCGAAGACTTCCTCAGTAATAATCACCTACATATACACATTAAACTCCTTATTTTTATCCTTAGGGCTTACCACCATCTAAGTACTATGGTATAGATTTTCTGTACCCTCTGCCCACCAAAGGTAAGCTCCCTGAAGGTAGAATTTTTTTGTGTTTTGTTGGCTGCTCTATCCCCAGACTAGCATACAAAGGAACTCAATAAATATTTGTAAGATGGAAGAATGGATTTTCTCTGTAAAGCAGCATGAAATCCTCCATAAACTCAGATTGCAATAGTAGCAATTGCACCCAGGTCTTTCCCCAACCCCCACACCCCAAAATTAATGTGTCCCAAGGCCAGTCCTCCTTGTACTTACTTACCTTGCATTCCTCACTGCTGTCGTTCTTCATTGTACCACATATAGGTGTGGTACAATACAGAAAAAAGGCCCTCCCCAGCCTTAGCAGATGATGCTGATGCTTCTCCAAAGAAAAATGTTGGAATTTTTTTTTTTAATCTTCGTTGTTGAAAAGATGTTGGAATGTTGTCACGGTGCCTGAATCTTACCCCAGACTCCCTTTCCTTAAGGAAGTTGGTTTGTTGTTCTCCAATCCCTAGATATCCTTACCTGCCATTGGGGGTTGGTGGGGAGGACCAGTCAACCAAAAAAAGCTTCCTAACTACAAATCTCCAGCAGGAGAGGTTCAGCAAGGGGCTTCTGGTTCCTCCATCCCAGGAGGTACTCACCTTCCTATGCAAATAATTTACTTTCTCCCTAGAGATCAGCTTTGTGTACCTGGGCCTCAGGGAGGGGCAGCTGGAATGGAAAAAAAGAAAAAAAAAAGGTTAAGGAGTGTCTCACTCTTACCTACATTTGCATAACTGAAAGGCCCACTCAAGTAACTCTTTGTAGCCCAAAGATCTGTTTCTCTTCTTTAAAAAAAAAAAAAAAAGTAGCTGCTCAGAGGGAAAGCTGGGAGGGTGGGTGGATGGGAAGAGATCAACCAAAGAACTTGTATGCATATATGCATAACCCATGGACACAAACAATAGGGTGGTGAAGTGGGGGTGGGAAGGTAGGGGGGAGGGGAACAAAAAGGGGGCATATGTAGTACTTTCAACAATAAAGATTTATCCCAAGAAATCAGAAACACCAATCAGAAAGGATATATGCACCCCTATGTTCATAGCAACACAATTCACCATAGCTAAGATCTGGAAACAGCGTAAGTGCCCATCAGCAGATAAGTGGATTAGAAGACTGTGGTACATACACAATGGAATACTGCGCTGCAGTAAAAAAGAAGGAACTCTCACCATCTGCAACAGCATGGATGAACCTGGAGAGCATCATGCTAAGTGAAATAAGCCAGTGGGAGAAAGATAAGTATCATATGATCTCACTCATTTGTGGAATATCATGAACAATATAAACTGATGAACAAAAATAGAGCCAGAGGGGGGAAAATATTCTAGAATATAATAGAAGAAATCCTGTTATTTGCAGATTTTTAATATTTCCTACAACTTTTGTGATATCATGTTAATACAGTTTGGGCAATATTATTATACTTAAAATCCTTTTATTCTTGAAATATTAATGTTTATTGCATGTAATATATGTAAGATAAAAAACAATAAAGATTTAATTTAAAAAAGAAGAAACTGTTCCCTTTAAATTCATAAAGATAAAAAATAATCTCATCATAACCTGGAAATTCATAAATGTTATCTTAACCTAAGAGTTTTGTATTACAGTCAGCAGAGAGCAAAACTCTCAAATAGTAAATAAAATTCATCCTTGAAAATTATCCAAATTGCCCGTAAAGTATAATGTACACTGTTTTGTGTATATAACCTTGTACAATAATAAGTACATATAAGTGATCTGCTACTTGTCAGTAGTCCTAAAGTAGATTTTTCACAGTTCACCTCTTAGAGCACTTCAGAAATTTTATGAACCAGATTCATCATCTTAAGACGCAATCTAGCCCTAGCCGATTTGGCTCAGTGGACAGAGTGTCGGCCTGCGGACCCAAGGGTCCCAGGTTTGATTTCGGTCAAGGGCACATGCCTGGGTTGCGGGCTCCGTCCAATGTGCAGGAAGCAGCCAATCAATGATCCCCTCTCATCATTGATGTTTCTATCTCTCTCTCTTCCTCTCCATTCCTCTCTGAAATCAATAAAAATAGATTTTTTTAAAAAGATACAATCTAGTAATCACTACTCTCTTTGTTACTGTCTTTTTAAATTAAACTTATTGGGGTGGCATTGGTTAATAGGGTCATACAGGTTTCAAGTGTACTTTCTATGACACATGATCTGTATACTGCACTGTGTGCCCATCACCCTCAGTCAAATCTTCAATTTCTTTCTGCATTTCTGCAAGAGGTACCAAGAGGTACAGACAGACACTGTCGATGTAAGAAACATCCAGCTGGCTGGCGTGGCTTAGTTGTTGAGCATAGACCTATGAACTATGAGATCACGGTTCTTTGATTCCCAATCAGGGCATATGCCCAGGTTGTGGACTCGATCCCCAGTGTGGGGTGTGCAGGAGGCAACTGATCAATGATTCTCTCTCATCATTGATGTTTCTATCTCTCTCTCCCTCTCCCTACCTCTCTGAAATCAATAAAGATATATTTTTAAAAATATATCCAAACCTGTAAGAATTTTTTGAGCCAAAGAAGCAAAATCTCAATGGATTGAGAATATACTCCGGAGAATGGCAGTTTTACCACTTATTTTATACATCAGAATAAAAGGGGAAGACATAAGGGGGTTACATGCAATCCATTGGTGGTAGATTAGGAAGGCAGGAAAAAAGCAGAGGGGGGAAATCTCTAGGATTGGACAAAAAGTAAAAGGAATAGACACACACTTCTTTTACAGGTGAGTATGAGATAATTAACAGTTAACAATTAACATGATAACAATAGCAATGGCCTTCTGTGGTATCCAGCTCTGGTGGGAGATTGTGTCCTGAGGGTATGGAAAAAGGAAATTACCCAATGATTTAATTGAATCATTGTCCACAGGCATCAGCTCGTGGAGTGAAAAGGCCTGCCAGCACCCACAGTGTTTCGGTTGTTCTCTCTCCAGAGCTTCTGGAGTTTAATTCTCAGAAGTTAAATGTGTTTACAATGCAATATAACAAGCTAGAATAGTTTTTATTTTATTATGATGATTTTTTGTTAACCATTACCCAAGGATATTTTTGCATTGATTTTCAGAGTGGAAGGAAGGGACAGAGACTGAGAGAGAGAGAAACATCTATTAGTTGCCTCCTGCAAGTGCCCCAATTGGGGCCAAGAATCAAGTCTGCAACCAAGGTACATGCATGCCCTTGACAGGAATCAAACCCAGGACCCTAGTCATAGACATTTCCCTGCCTTGCTTTTCCACATTTATGTAATCGTCCTTAATTCCAAATGTATAAAAGAAACTGCAAATGGCATTCTAGGAAGCATTTTTCTTAATCTTGTTGAGACCTCCCTCCCAGGAGTGTTCTCTGTTTGGCTCCAATGAACTCTAAAAAACTCTTCTAAAAATGTTCTACAGGTTTGGACATTCTTATACCAACATTCCTTTCTTCCTGCTTTATTCCTACCTACCTGTGATGCCCTTATATTACACTCCCCCTACACACCTGTCTTCTCCCTCCTCTGTTCGATGATACTCCCTTAGAATTGCTTCAGATTATGCTCTGGCTGCCAAAAGTGCCCACCCTGTGACACTCCTATTTTCCCCTAGCATCCAGAGATCCTTAACATCAAAACTGCTGCTTCTTTCTTTGATCAAAATATGCATTCCGGAGAAATCAAGATGGCGGCATAGGTAAATACCGGAAATTGCTGCCTCGCACAACCACTTCAAAAATACAACTAAAAGACAAAATGGACATCATCCAGAACCACAGGAAGGCTGGCTGAGTGGAAATTCTACAACTAAAAAGAAAGATAAAAAGCACACTGAGACTCAGAGGAGGTGCGGAAGTAAAGTGCAGAGGTACGGAGGCACACGTGGAAAGGGCTGGCAACTGAGGACGCCGCTGTCTTTTTCAATCGGGAGGGAGTCACAAGCTCCCGACTGCTCTGAACTCCAGTTCCGGGCTAGTCTCTGGGGACCCAGACTCACACGGGGAGAAACTGGACTGTCTAGCAGCGGGCGGAACTCGAGAGCGGCTTTCTCTCACAGGTGCTTGCAGTGATTACCAGCGACACTGAGACCCAGGGCCTCTTAGGGCAGGCCTAAAGGATCAGCCATAGCTGTTTGCTCCACCCTGTTGATTCCCTGAGACCC